>NC_057865.1:126108636-126181136 GCF_019393635.1 Dromiciops gliroides
CCATTATACAAAAGTGTGAATTTGTGACTGGAATGGCATAGTTGTTCATTGTTTCGAATGTGTCCATCACATTGAGCCTTTCTTTCTGGATTTCAGTAAGCATCTTTGGAGATTTAGCTATATCCTTTTCTTTGATATCTTTATACCTCATGTGTCTTGTGTGCAAGAGATCAAGGTATTGGTAGCAGTTGCCTTAATAAATTGGTTCACTGTAACCTCCAGATTCAAGCTTGAAACCTTTGGAATTTATTTGCCTAGACATACATTAAGAATTTTAATTCATACATTTTGATATCATTGAAAAAAATTCCATAGAAGAAAAGTGAGCTATTTATTTTGGGTGAAGTCATCTGAATTAATATCCCCCATGTCCATCAATCAATTAATAGGATGTTTTGGTTCAACTCCCTCTTTGATTTGGAAGAGATACTTATTTTCTCTGTGAGAGAGATGACAATGGATATAAAGCTAGGCAGAACTATAATGGGCTTAAACCATCTCCCTGAAGAATTCCATGCTTTAGGTCAATTTCCCTTGATGTTAATGTGTTGGTGATATTTTAAAGCATGTTTTCCATGTGGAAATCAAACACTAATACTCTTACTATACTTGGACCTATTTTCTATATTTTCAATAGAAGAAAAAAACTTCGAGTATGAAACTGAGGTCAAAGCTTTGCAATAATCAATAAAGACAGCAAAAATGTTATTATACTTGGGGCAGCTAGGTGGTGTAGTGGATAAAGCACCAGCCCTGGATTCAGGAGGACCTGAGTTCAAATCCAGCCTCAGACGCTTGATACTTACTAGCTGTGTTACCCTGGTCGAGTCACTTAACCCCCATTGCCCCACCAAAAAAAAAATGTTATTATGCTTGGAGCAGCTTGCTAAATTATAATTAAGTTGATAATAAGTTGCTCTTTACACTTCTAAGACTTTCTGACACACCATTTTTGCTTCTTGGTCATTATATTGTTTTCTTATAAGTGTTAATACATATACTGTTTTACCAATGGAAGTTGTAAATGCTTTATGTAAATCATATAAACACATTATTGCCCTGTGTTTGAAGGAATCATTTATGTTCTCATCTTTTGGCAGTAGATATATAATGCCTTTTATTAAGAAACGAGAGATAGGATTTATATCTGAAAGGAAATTGGTAAACTGCCTTTACAGTAATTCATCTCCCAGTGGGAAGGAAGGACTTGAGATAATAATTATGGATCTCATGTGGCTGCTTAACTTTGGGGCTTTACAAAGAAGGGAGAGTTTTATTTACCACCCTTGATGTGTCTTTTCTTTCATTCATTATATTAATCGTATTAATGGTACAAACTTCCAGTATTTTGTCTGATCCAACTTGCATTTTCATTTCATCCAAATTCTTGTGATCATATAGATCACAAGTTTTTTATACATCATCCTTCTTTGAGGGGTCTCTTTTCTACATGATTTCTTTGATTCTTTTTTTTGGGGGGGCAGGGCAATGAGGGTTAAGTGACTTGCCCAGGGTCACACAGGTAGTAAGTGTCAAGTGTCTGAGGCCAAATTTGAACTCAGGTCCTCCTGAATCCAGGGCCGGTGCTCTATCCACTGCACCACCTAGCTGCCCCAGAGCCTTTGATTCTTATTGAATTGTTTATTTTATTCTTTGTACTGCTTTGCCTCCATGTATCACCTTAAGATTTTAATTTTAATTTTACTTTGATCATTATGAAAATCTAGAATTTCTGATGTCATTTTGTTTTCTGTTGCCTTAAATTGAGTAATATGGCCTTCAACTATGCATAACAATGAGGTAAAGCTGTAATCTTCCAGTGCCTTTCTACAAATCTCTAATAGCTCTCTCAAATCTCCTCTGACAAGGTGGAATTTGATAATGTCTGCTCTTATGAATATTCCTTAATAGCTCCACTTTTCCTCCTGTAATTTCAACTTTAGCTGTAACTATTATATATATTGTTGTATGTATTCATGAAGTTGTTTGTTTTTTTTTTTTTGATGGGGCAATGAGGGTTAAGTGACTTGCCCAGGGTCACACAGCTAGTAAGTGTCAAGTGTCTGAGGTCAGATTTAAACTCAGGTCCTCCTGAATCCAGGGCCAGTGCTTTATCCACTGCACCACGTAGCTGCCCCAATGAAGTGTTTTTACACTGTCAAATCCTGAAAGAGAATGAATTAATTCATTAATTTAATTTTTTTTTAAATTACTCTGTTTTGGTATATATGGTCTGATAAATATATTTCTGACATCAAATTCAAGAAAAGCTTTTTCAAATTCTATTCTAAGTATGATTAGCTCTTTTTCAAAATCATTTGAGCCATTAATATTGTTCTTGTCATTTATTTAATTATTGGGTATAATTAGCTTACATGAAGAGAAGATTTTCTTTAACTTGAAGTTCTTCAACTTCTTCCTTTTCAGAATTCAGTAGATCCTCAATTTCTTCTTTTTTCCCCTAATCTAAGCTTAGGGATAAAGGCTTTTAAAATTTATTTTTATTAATGGTTGCCCTGTATTGGTTGACAATATGTTGTTATGTGACTGGGAGCTGATGGTATCATTGACAAAAAAGTAGAATGAAGCCTAACCTATGACTGATGAGCTCTGTTACAGTTTTTTAATAATATGATCTGGTGCCTAATGAAAGTATTTATTCCTTTGTTCCATTATATATATATATATATACACTTTTTTTTTTAGTGAGGCAATTGGGGTTAAGTGACTTGCCCAGAGTACTCCTGACTCCAGGGCCGGTGCTCTATCCACTGCGCCACCTAGCTGCCCCCATTCTATATATTTTTACGGTTTGACTCCTTTAGTGAACCATCTATACTGAAGTATTTCCTCCAGGTCAAGTATTGGTATTTCTGAATTATTCTGCTGTAGCTTGTTTTCTGCTGAACTTGAATGATCAACACGCCTTTGCTTTTCAATTAATCAATCAATGAACATTTACTAAGTGCTATCTATATGCCAACCACTATGCTAAGGAGATACAAAAAGATCAAAAGACAGTCCCTGCCCTCAAGAAGCTTACACTTTAATGGAAAAGACAACATGTGAACAGATATATATAAAGCAAGCTCTATATAGGGTAAGTAGAAACTAATTAACAGGCATAAGGCACTAGAGTTGAGAGGGTTTGGGACTTCCTTGTAGAAGGTGATATTTTAGTTGGTACTTAAACAAAGCTGGGGAGGTCAGTAGTCAGAGCAAAGGAAGGATTCCAGGCATGGGGGAGAACCAGAGAAAATGCCTGAAGTTGAGAGATAAAGTGTCTTGTTAGTGTAAGAGCTAGGAGACTGGATCAAAGAATAAAGTGGTGGCTTGGGAAGAAGGTATAGGAAGATTGGAAAGGTAGGAGGATGCTAAACTATGAAGGACATTGAATGCCAAATAGAGCATTTTGCTATTTGCTCCTGGAAGTAATAGGAAGCCACTGGAATTTATTGAATAGAGAGGTGAAATGATCAGATCTGTGTTTTAGGAAAATCACTTTCGTGAATGCAGGCTGAATGTAGAATGGATTGGAGTGGGGAGAAACTTGAGGCAGGCTGTTGCATTATGAGATGATGAGGGCCTGCACTGATGTGGTAGTCATGTCAGAGGAGAGAAGGGGACATATTCAGGAGATGATACAAAGGGAAAACTGGCAGGCCATAGCAACAGATCACATATGAGAGGGTGAGAGAGTGAGAAATCCAGATGACTCTTAGGCTGTGAGCCTGAGAGTCTGGGAGCATGGTCTTGCTCTCTATAGTAATGTGGATGGTGAGTAGAGGAAAGGGTTTAAAGGGAAAGATAATGAGTTCCTTTTTGGACGTGTTGATCTGAAGATATCTACTGAACATATAGTTCAAGATGTCAGAGAGAAAAGAAAGTAGAGACACCTATTGTAGATGGCCTTTTCAAAGAGTTTAGCTACAAAGGGCAAATGAGAAATAGGATGATAGTTAGAAGGGATGGAAGGGCCGAGTGAAGGGTTCTATTTTCAGGATCAGGGAGATATAGGCATGTTTGTAGGCAGCAAGAGCCAGGAGGCAGGGAGAGATTGAGATTAAGTGAGAGGGGATAATAGAGGGGGCAGTCTGTTGGAAGAGATGGGAAGAAATGGAATCACTTGAACAAGTAGAGGGGTTAGCCTTAGTAGGGAGTAAGACCACTTCATCATGAGAAACACAGGTGAAAGAAGAGAAAGTGGCAGAAGGCATCTGAGTGAAGGGAGATGAGGAAAAGAGAAGAAAAGGGAGTTAATGGCAAATGGCCTTAAATTTTTCTGTAAAACAAGTCAAGTTTCTCAGCTAAGAGATGTTGAGGGGAGGGAATGCCATGAAAGATCTGAGTATGGATGAGAAGGTTTGGAAGAGTTGCTTTAGAAAATAGGAGAGGGGGCAGCTAGGTGGCGCAGTGGATAAAGCACCGACTCTGGATTCAGGAGAACCTGAGTTCAAATCCAGCCTCAGACACTTGACTAGCTGTGTGACCCTGGGCAAGTCACTTAACCCTCATTGCCCTGCAAAAAACAAAACAAAACAAAAAGAAAATAGGAGAGATTGTCTAGCAGCAGTGAGGGCCCTGTTGAGATTATATAACATAAACTTCTAGTGGACTCAGAACAATTCCATGATTTTCTCCACCTTTGTTCAGTAGGGTGTGTATAGAAGTGAAGGCATTGAGGGGCAGCTAGGTTGCTCAGTAGATAAAGCATCAGCCCTAGATTCAGGAGGACCTGAGTTCAAATCCAGCCTCAGACACTTGACACTTACTAGCTGTGTGACCTTGGGCAAGTCACTTAACCCTCATTGCCCGAAATCCCCCCCCAAAAAAAGAAGTGAAGGCATTGAATAGTGGGAGTAAATTGACTGGGAATAATTAGTGATAAGGTAAGGGGACTAGAGAATTCAACACAGGGGGGCAGTGTAGAGATGAACTGGGTCACCAAGGAGTCAAGAAGGGGAGAAGAGGATAGAATGGCTAGTAAGGGAGAAAATTTTCTTTGTATCCCTACTACTTTTCACAATTCCTAGCACATAGTAGGTGCTTAACAATTTTCATTGATTTTGCCTGACTCACTTTAGTACCCTCCATGTCAAGGTGATTATGAGAGTTTTGAAGAGAATTGTTCTACAACCTTATGCTTCCCTCTCTATTCTTCTGATACTTAGGAACTGTTTTATCACACTGAATGTGCTAACCCTGTCAGTGGTATTGCCAGAATCCAAACTCACCAGTGTTTCAAGGTTTCTGCCAGGTGTTTCAGCTACTATAATAGTCTAAGAGCACATTAAATGCCTGCCGCACAATCTCCTAGCTGGCATTTGTCCCTTGCCTCAGCTGTGTAAGAGATGACAGTTTGGACTTTGGGGGAGGGGGTTACTATTGTTGTTGTTATTGTTATTATTAACAGCAGCAGGAGCATTGTCATTTTAAGTCAGTGTAATATTCTGACCCTAGGAGAAATGGCTCCCTAGGATTTTAGAAAATATGTATGCCATCTGTCCCCTGACAATCTTGCAAGATTTCTAGAGCCAGTAAGAAAGCAGAATTGGTACAGGTTAATAGTTAAAGGCGCTTGAATCATAACCTGCCCCCATATGTGTGTGTGTGTGTGTGTGTGTGTGTGTGTATCAGGTACTACACTTCATTTTACATTTACCTTTTCTTTATTTCCTCCCTTTAGCAAAATGACAAGATTCATTTCTAGGCATGTCCATATCACAAATTATTATGAAAAAACAACAACAAGGAAAACATGATTTACAAATTATGTCTAATGAATTATGCATTTCCAAATGCTACTGGGTTGACCATATGCATACTTATATGTAAGAAAAGTCCCGTGATCATTAAAGAAACCTTCATGTGCATAAATGAGGGCCATGATGAAGAAAGCACAATTAGTACTTTCCATCATTCTTTACCTGAAAGACCTTCGTTATTATAAAAGTTTATCAAATCAATAGCCAAAATTACCAAGTAAATGTAAGTAATTACATATAAAACAGCCTAAATGTCTTATGAAAACATTACCTGACCATTAGAGGAAAGAATTGACAAAGCTCTGATGAGAGCAATATTATTCATGAGCTTTTAGAGCTAGAAGGCACTTCAGGGAACATCTCATTCAACCCTCTTATATTATAGATGAGAAAATGAGGTCCAAAGAAGTTAAGATACTTGCCCAGCATCACATGCGACATTGTGAATGTCACATGCTGGCAAAAACATCACTGGGATCTACTTTTTCTCATTCCCAGCTCAACGCTGTATATACTACTTGACAATCCCAAACGCCATTATCAATCATTGAAGATGCCTAACTTATAGTTTCATTTGTAATAATTTAAAATATTTAAATATAAATTTGGAAAGACATTAAGTATCTGTGATTGTGTAAGCATAATCATTATATGACTTAATAGGGAAATCTTAGCAAGTTGACTGGGGTTAAATGAATCAGTTGGAGCCTACTACTAAAGTATATGAGGTGATCTGAACCCAAGTCTTTCTGATCATTCATTCTGTGTCACTTTGGGATTGCCTGCATTTTGACTTATATTTAGACCACTTTTCTCGTAAATGGAATCATAGTTAACATTTTATGGTACATTTGTGTAGATTCAGATTTGTCTACATTTTGTTCATTTAAAATCAGAAAGCATCTGAAATTTTAAATTCCCCTAAATCATGACATTACCAGATTTAGTATCTCTCCTTGTTATCCTTCCTTCCTTCCTTCCTTCAGCTGGTTTGAATCCTGTACTTTCCTGGCAGAGCTTCTAAGAATTTGTTATCACCTCAAAAAGGTGATAGACCAGGGCACCTAGGTGGCACAGTGGATAAAACACCGGCCCAGGATTCAGGAGGACCCGAGTTCAAATTTGGCCTCAGACACTTGACACTAGCTGTGTGACCCTAGGCAAGTCCCTTAACCATCTTTGCCCTGCAAAAACAAACAAAAAAACCCAAAACAAAACAAAACCAAAATAAAAAGGTGGTAGACCATTACTAAAAGATTTTAGTTGTACTTATTTCAAATTATTATGTAACATAAAAATTTATCAGAAAAAAAAAGTTAATATTGTCTTGGAATTGATTGCAATAGATTTTGATAGATACTAAGAATGACCAAATTGTCATTCTTTTTCTCATTCAGGCCAGTTTTCTTTTTTAATGTGCTTATCTATTTCTTCCACATTTTGTCCTTTGCTGTAAAGAGAAAGAGATTATAGAATCATAGAATTTCACAACTGAAAGATAACTTGGGTAACACTCAGTCCAGCTTTTCATTTAATGTATGAGAAAGTGAAGAGATGGAATTTTAGAGTTGATGGGTGTCTGAGATCCTATGGTCTAGCTCCTCTTACAAAAATATAAGAATTATTTCTACATAATGGGATTTAACCATAACAGCACTATTTGACTATAATAGAAATGTTTTAGGAATGATTCTATCAGAAAAGTTGATATTAAAATTATAATTTTGGAGCAATGGGAGATTATGAAAACAAGTAGAAATATTAAAAGAGGAAATAGAGCTGTTTAAGGAGGAAAAAATCTCAGAGGGAAAAGAAAATGGGGGATGATTTTTGTGAGGGAAGCCATATAGGAATTTTATGAGGGAAGCTTGGTAAGCCACTTTCATAGATGAATTTGTCCTTTGATCCAATGAATTTGAGAGGTGGGATAATTTGGGCTTTTCAAATTATTATTCCCTAATGCATTTGAGCTTGGATATTTTATTTTTGTCCACAGATTTCTGCCACAATGGAATTAGTTTTCTCATTCATAGATAGTGATTATTTGTATTTTTTTAAACTTAAATCACATTTTTGTTAAGAAGCCATTCTTGGGGCAGGTAGGTGGCACAGTGGATAAAGCACTGGCCCTGGACTCAGGAGGACCTGAGTTCAAATCCAGCCTCAGACACTTGACACTTACTAGCTGTGTGACCTTGGGCAAGTTGCTTAACCCTCATTGCCCTGCAAAAAAATAATAATAAATAAATGAATGAATGAATGAATAAACCAAGCATCTAAAAACGTCTATACCCTTTGGGCAGCTATGTGGTGCAGTGAATAAAGCACCAACCATGGATTCAGGAGGACCTGAGTTCAAATCCAGTCTCAGACACTTCACACTTATTAGCTGTGTGATACTGGGCAAGTCACTTAACCCTCATTGCCCTAAAAACAAAACAAAACAAACAAACAAAAAAACCCAAATGTATATTACCTTTAAAAAAAAGAAGCCATTCTTATAAGCCTTGTATGTTATTAATTCGAGAACTTGGAACTAGAATTACAGTAATCAGTGAAATCATTTAAATTTCTATTTAGAGTCATTTGAGACATAAATATGCAAAGGACAAACTTTGGGGAGTGAGTGGGATTAATATTATTGCTTTGAGATTTTTAAGGCAAAGGACTCAAATAATGGGTAATTATTTTTGGAAAGAATATGGATTTGAAATTTATTTTGATGGATAGCTGTGCAATTTTGCCTTATTCTAGTTTCATTCTTACACATGGTAGTTTAGATAGAGTCCAATGATACAATAGCAGTTATACTACGAGTGCCTTATCATCTTTGTAAATATGTCAACACCATGGCCAGGGACAGAGATGAGGTTGAAAGCAGTGACCTGAGTCTGTCCTAAAGCAAAAGACAATGAAAAGCTTCTTGAGATAAGTGGCATTGTGCCACTATTATCGATGGACATGGCAACATATAATGGGGAATATAAGGAGAAGGAAGAGTGGACCTTTTTATTATAGTAAAAGCCTTGAGCTACCATGGAACCTTACAACTTGTTGTTTAGTTAGTCATTTTTCAGGCATGTCTGACTCTTTGTGACCCCATTTGGGAATTTTTGACAAAAATACTATAGTGGTTCCCATTTCTCCAGCTCATTTTATAGATGAGGAAACTGGGGTAAACAGAGTTAAGTGACTTGTCTAGGGTCACACAACTAGTAAGTATCTGAGTCTGGATTTGAACATAGAAAGATGAGTGTTCCAGACTCCAGGCTCAGTATTCTATCCACTACAGTGCCACCTAGCTGCCACCCATACAATTTTGTTCCGCATAATCCTCTATTATTTTGGGGAAAATGTGGGTACATGTCAGGATCCTGGGAGCCTTACCTGAAGTGGGTGTGTTTTTCTTAGAAAACTGACTATTGGAGAGCTACCTTTTTTAGAGTCATATTTTTCCTCCCCCAGGACATACTGTGTATTATGGCTATGTTTGGTTCATTCCCATTGATTAGGGGCCAGTCTTCAGTTGTTATGTGAGTTTATGGAGGTAAAGCCTTTCTGAGAAACTCTAGCTTATATATTGCTACAGCTCTGGCCTGAGACTACCATGCTATGAACCTCAGAGATAATTTGAGAGCCTCAGATAGAACAGAATAGGATTAGAGATACAATTAAAAAGTATAGATGATATCATAAATATATTTACATAATTATCATCCCAGAATAAAAGGTATATTTTATGAAATGATTATATTCTTATTTTCAATGTTCATTTTTCACCCAAATTTTTAATAATATTAATAATAATCATCGTATATTTTTTGACTTGGCATATTTATTTCCCACTGATCTGATGCTTTTTAACACCCATAGCTCAGTGTTTGCTGCCATTATCTATTCATTTTGAGGTCATTTTTTAAATGTCTTTCTTCCAGTGCTCAGCATAGAAGGGCTACAATTGACGTACAATCATGGTACTAACTTATACCTATCTTATCTATTCTCTAAGAGAACTGTGAAGTTCTTTTTTAAAAGTCCTGCTGATAGAGAGTATCTCAAAAGTTTGACTGTAGTTGCAAGTTACTAAAGCTTATAAAGCACTTTGCAAGTCAGAAAGCCCTACATAAATGCCAGTTGTCCCAAATGTCTGAGTACAGTTAGTTGTAAGCCACTGCCCTCAAACTTTTGAGACAGCTTGGGATAGGTAGCATTTATATAGAGCTTTAAGATGTGCAAAGTACTCTTTATGCTTTTTCTAATTTGAACCTCAGCAGCCTCTGTGAGGGAAGTGGGTACAACAGATATTACCTCCATTTTACAGATGAGGAAATGGAAGCTCAGGGGCTTGTTCATTTGCCTATGTTTGTTTACATAGCTAATATGTGTATGAGGCACTATTTCAATGTAGGTCTTCCTGATCCAAGTCTAACATGCATTCCATTATATTCTACTTTGCATAATTGCTTTGATGTCTTTAACATGAGTGTTTTAATAGTCATTCAGTCATTTCTTAAACTCTTACCATGTGCCAGTCATCATGCTAGGAATGACACAAAAATGATGCCTGCCTTCAAGAAGATTAGGTTTGTAAGATCAATACTAAATGGAGAGGAGGGGGCCTAATACTGACCTGTTGCCTTAGTAGCTTTTATTAATAAACTAAGAAAATGAAAGATGGTAAAGAGGGGAGAAAAATACCACCACTACTTAGAGCAACAATAATGAAAAACATCCACCATGTACTTTGAAGCAGTCCCCTACTGAATTCTGAGATACAGGAAGTCAGGGACCCTGTCTTATTGGATCTTTGTGTTTTCTGCAATGTCCTGAACATACTCTTTTCTACAAAGAAATTCATCAAAAGTAAGAGCAAGCATAAGCACCAATAGCTTTGCAAAGTTTTTCAAAGAGATATGAGTTACACTAACCATTCCTTTTTAAAAAGTTCCTTTAAATCCTATGAAGAAAGTGATTCTTATAGAGTGTTTAATTTTTATTACATTTAGCATTTAAGATCTATTCCATATAAAAAAAATATTTCTAAATCCTATGGACTCAGGAAAATTTTAGTTCAAATCTGGCTTCAGACATTCACTAGCTGTATGACCCTGGGCAAATCATTTAACCTCTGTTTGCCTTAATCCAGTGTAGAGGGAAATTTCATAACACTTCAGTACCTTTGCCAAGAAAACCCCATTCAGGGTCATGAAGAGTCAGACATGAATGAACGACTTAATAACAAAATCTTGTAAACAGAGTATTTAATGTTTATTATGTTTACCATTTAAGATCAAATTTGTGGTATAGTATAGTTACATTTTAGCTTCTTGACTTTATATTTTTCTATTACCCTCATTACTTTTAAGTTATGCATTTCCTTCAAGAATCTATTTTTTCAGGGGCAGCTAGGTGGCACAGTGGATAGAGCATCGGCCCTGAAGTCAGGAGTACCTGAGTTCAAATCAGGTCTCAGACACTTAACACTTACTGGCTGTGTGACCCTGGGCAAGTCACTCAACCCCAATTGCCTCACTAAAAAAAAAAAGAAAAAAAAAGAAAAAAAAGAATCTATCTTTTCCTCCCCTTCCTAACTGTGAAATTATGCCATCAGGATCTGACCACTGATCTCTTTTTATTTCATATGATATTGTATTATAGGTAACTATAACAACAACTCATGTTGATATACTTCATAATTTCCAAAGTAGTTTACATATGTGATCTCATTTGATCCTCACAAGAATTCTATACAGAAGACACTAGAAATGCCTTATCACCTTGTTTTACAGATGATGAAAACAAGGCTCAGAAAGGTTAGGGAACTTGCCTATGATCATGCAACAAAGCTTCAGAAATGGAATTTGAATAGTGGTCTCTGAACTCCAAGTTTATTGCTCTGTTCATTAAACAATACTGTCTCCCAACAAATAAATGAATCAATACATGAATATGATGAATGAGATATTGATACCCAAGATGGTTAATACAGTTTAAATATTCAGTGCTTCTTTTTATGCTTCTGAGTTTTTAATTATCTGTTATGGACAGGCATGCATGCATGTATACATACACACACACACATATACATACACATACATATACATAAAACCTTGGTGTTTAAGACTCTATCATAGCAACTCTTTGTGGTGGCTAAGAATTGGAAATCGAAGGAATGCCCATTAAATGGGGAATGACTGAACAAGCTGTAGTATATAATTGTAATGGGATATTATTGAACGATCAGAAATGACAAGCAGGATGATTTCAGAAAAACTTGGAAAGATTTATATACATAGTGAAGTGAGCAGAACCAGAAGAACATTGTGCACAGTGACAGCATTAGTGTTCTATGAGCAATTGTGAATGACTTAACTACTCTCAGCAATACAATGATCTAAGACAATCCCAAAGAACTAATGATAAAGCATACTATCCACCTCCAGAGAAGGAACTGATATTGAATGAACACAGACTGAAGCATGCTACTTTGCATTTTCTTTTTCTTTACTTGTCTTTTTATATAAAATGACCAATATGGTAATGCTTTACATAATTGTGCATTTATAACCTATATCTGATTGCTCACCACCTCAGGGAGCGGGGAGGGTAGGGAGGAAGGGAATGAGAGAGGGATAGAATTTGAGACTCAAAACTTTTTTAAAAATGAATGAATTAATATAAATAGAGATAAATAGATAAATTAAAAAATAGATGATTCAATTAGGAAAAAATATTCTGTCATGACACAAAAGGACCAATTCCATCTTAGAGATTCATCTCACCAGAGTTTCCCATCTATAAAACCTGGGGCAATATACTGATACTGACTTCCTGCTTTCAAACACATAGTTCTTCACAATGTTACAGACAGTTCAGTAAAAGAAGAAATAAGTATTTAAAAAAAAACAATGAATGAACAACCATTAATTCCAAACACATCTGTAAATCCTCAGGGTCATTTATAGTCCAGATTGTGGGGAGCTTTCCTACAGACCCTACCTCTCTCTTTTCTCCTTCTGCTATTATGTTATCAATGACTTGAATAAAAGCACAGATGGTATTCTCATCCAATCTGCAGATGGCAAAAAATGTGGAGGAATAACTAACACACTGGATGATGGAGTCTAGATATATACAGATCTTGACAGGCTAGTAGACTGGGTTGACTCTAATAAGCTGAAATTCAGTAGGGAGCAATGTAAAGTGTTATACTTGGCTAAAAAAAATTCAATTTCAAAAGTATAAGATTGGGGAGGCATTTATAGACCACAGTTTCTTTGAAAAGTATCTGGGGGTTTTAGTGAACTTCAAACCTACTATGAGTCAGCAATGTGATGCGTCCACCAAAAAAAAGAGAACATAATTTTGGGCTGCATTAAAAGGGGTGTGACTTCTAAAAATAGAGAAGTGATGGTTTAATTTTATTTTTTCTTTGTCAGAGCTCACCTGAGGTACTGCATTTAGTTTAAGAAAACTATTGATAGGCTGAATAAAGTGGCCAGAGAAGGAGACGCGGCATATAAAAGAGCTTCGAATGACATATAAAGATCAGTTGAAGGAATTCAGTACGTTTAGCATGGAGTAAAGCAGATTTGGGGTTGGAAGCAGGGGGCACAATAGCCATCTTCAAGTATCTGAAGTTGTGTGAAGTAGAAGAGAGATTAGATTTCTTCTGTTTGGCCCCAGATATCAGAACAGAGAGCATAGGCAGAAGGTGAAAAGAGGCAAACTGAGAATTGGAAAACCTTCCTACCAATTAGAGCTATCCAGCATTGACCTTGGCTTCCTCAAGAAATGATGGCTTCTCCCTTCTTGGAGGTCACCAAGAAGATGTTGGATGATCACTTGTCAGGTATGTTACAGTGGGTTAATCCATTTGTGTATGGGATGGTCTAGATGCTACTAAGGTCCATTTAGAATCTAGAAGTCCATCACCTAATAGGCACCACTTGAGACAGGGAGAGATATAAGAGATTTCAATCAAGGGTCTTGTTAAAAAAAAAAAAGAGAGAGAGTCTAATTGACATTTAGAAAATAAATCAATTAATGTGAACCTGGGTCTGTAATTTGACTATCCATGCTAATTGTCTCTTTGATCCTAGATTGTCTGAGGCTAAAAGGAAACAAGAGACACAGATAAGAGGAGGCAGCAGTGTAGCTTCAGGATGGATGGGGAGTTCTGCCAGGTCCAGGATAGGTGTGGTCTCATTTGTAATCAGAGCTCTCACTGTCTGATTAATTTCCTCTGGGTGAAACCTGGGTGCCAGAGCTCATATCCTACAGAAAGGGACTGGGGTCCATGCCCAGCTCCATGGGAGGTGCGCAGTCCAACAACTCAGGAGACTCCTCTGATAATAGCTATTACACTCTGAACATTAGGAACTTTGCTACTCTTAAAGTACAGACCTTAATATATTAAGAATTAATCAAGGGGGCAGCTAGATGGGGCAGTGGATAGAGCACTCTGAGTTCAAATCCGGCCTCAGACACTTAACACTTACTAGCTATGTGACCCTGGGAAAGTCAACTTAACCCCAATTGCCTCACTAAAAAAAAAAAAAAGAAAAAAGAATCAATCAAGACTTTCATGGTTTTTACTTTATTGGCCAATCCTCACTTGTTGGTCAAGAGCAAGTCTATAGTTATAACTCTATTGCTTCTTCAATCAGGTAGACTTGGGGTTGACTCCTTAAAGTCTATTCCAACTCTAATGTTCTTGGATTTCATGAATCTACAAGATATAATAAGGGGAGAGAGAAAGAAACAAAGACAGAGAAGAGAGAGAGAAATGTATATGTATAAATGTTTGTGTATGTGTATATATGTCTGCATATACATATATACATATACATACAGAGAGAGGTGTTATATCCAGAGCAATGATAGATAGATAGATAGATAGATAGATAGATAGATAGATAGATAGATAGATAGATAGATAGATGATAGATAGATGATAGATAGATGATAGATAGATGATAGATAGATGATAGATAGATGATAGATAGATGATAGATAGATGATAGATAGATGATAGATAGATGATAGATAGATGATAGATAGATAGATAGATAGATAGATAGATAGATAGATAGATAGATAGATAGATAGATATCCAGAGCATCTCTTGTCCCTCAGGCAGAAAGAAACCAGGAAACCAGGAGTCATTATGATTACTGTGGGAAATTGATGGGTTTGTTGTCATTGTTGTTCAGTTGTTTCTTTTGTGTCTGACGCTTCATGACCCCATTTGGAATTTTCTTGGCAAAGATATTGGAGTGGTTTGCCATTTCCTTCTCCAGCTCATTTTACAGATGAGGAATTGAGGCAAACAAGGCTAAGTGCCCTGGGTCACACAGCTAGTGAGTATCTGAGGCCACATTTGAACTTGAGTCTTCTTGACTCCAAACCCAAAATTCTATCCACTGCACTGAAATACAAAAACAAAAAAGGGGGGGGGCTGGATTACAGTGCTGAAAGTTGAGATTAGTGGGTGTTATAAATAAACCTCTAATTTACAATTTTTATTAAGGCATTCTAAAGGTAGAATTTCTCATTATAGAATTGGGGTACCCCTGGTTCCCTCAGCTGGGCTTCAATAGCACTAGATAACCTTCTAGTTCCATTAACTGAAGGATAAGATATTCATTGGATAGAACTATAATATCAAAGAAGCTAATTCACAGGTAATCTCTATAACAATGAAGATTGCAACTCATGCCTACCTGGAAATGAACTCATGTCCTCCAATAGGTTCACCATAAAGGGTCTAACCAACATGGTGAACAGATGAATGAAAAACGATTTAATAATCTATTTCTACCCCCAGACTTAGGCTGAACTCTCTTCTTCAATCTTATTTGGACTTTCAAAAAGCAGAATACTAGGGTCTAACCCCTTTTTCCTCAGTTTGAAATTAGTTTCCTCATGCTACCTATGCCTTAGATCCCCTTGAGTTCTTCTAATAGTAATCCCGTTATTAAACTTTGCCTTGGTTCTGGACATTTAGCATTTGACTCAGTTTCCCCGAGTTGAGTATTTCATTTTAATCTACATATCTGGAGTTTTCTGTAGCTTTCTGTATTGTCCTTCATTCTAATTAAAAGAACACATGGCTAGGAGTCAGAAAACTTAGCAAAGTAACAAACTCTCTCTTCCTCAGTTTCTTCATCTGTAAAACCGTGGTGGTGGTGGCGGCGGCGGCTGTTGCTGCTGTTGCTGCTGCTGCTGCTGTTGCTGCTGCTGTTGCTGCTGCTGTTGCTGCTGCTGTTGCTGCTGCTGCTGCTGCTGCTGCTGCTGCTGCTGCTGCTGCTGCTGCGTTTTTAAGTGAGGCAATTGGGGTTAAGTGACTTGCCCAGGGTCACACAGCTAGTAAGTGTTAAGTGTCTGAGGCCGGATTTGAACTCAGGTACTCCTGACTCCAGGGTCGGTGCTCTATCCACTGCGCCACCTAGCTGCCCCAGGGATAATTATGTTTTAATGCTTACAATATTATATAGTAAATATCCAGCCTTAGAGTGAGAGAGACTTGTGTTCAAGGTCTACCTCTGACAATTACTGGCTATGTGACCCTGGACAAGTCACTTAATTTCTCAGTGTTCTAGTCTGTGACTATAAAGTACAAAAAAGTGACTGACCTACATAGGTAAAGAAAGTTTCCAAAACTGATAGTTCCCTATACCAATAAAGTCACAGGTTGTTTATTATTGTTGTTGTTGTTGTTGTTAACAAAATAATGTATGTGAAAGTGCTTTGTAAAAATGAAAGCATGAAAAAACATAAGATATTCTAATGAGATAATTATGACAGCCTCTCCCTTTCCTCTGCAACACATTCTGGGTTCTTTTTACCTCTCTAAATCCATTGTTTTTCTAAAAACCTGGAAGAAATAGCATTAAGCATATACTTAGTTTTCACTCAATAAAAACTACTAATTTTTTACATGTTTAAAAGTTATGATGAAAAATAGATCGAAGATTAGTTAAATGCAATTATCTTTTCTGAAGTCTTTTTATGTTTTGGCTGTTGTTCAAAGACTCGCCCTCTGAGACAAGGACATATTTTTTTCTGGGGAGTATGCCCATGAGCCATGAGAAAAAGAATGGGGATGGTTATTGTGAAAGATAAAAGTCTAAAACAAATCCGGATATGAAAGTCATAATGATATGATTCTGTCCAGTCTTGCTTTTCAACTGAGTCATTGCCCTGGAAAGTGATAAATTACTTGACATAGACACTTGATGGAAGTCGATTAATCACGAATCTCCAATCTCACACAAGCTTGCACAGTTCTAGGCTTTCTTCTTCACTTTCCCCTTCAGGCCTTAAATACCAGATAGGTTGGAACCACTCTGCTATTGGGGTTTCTGCTCTTGCTTTGGCTCAGTGAAGAAAATGAGTGATTCCTTTTGCATCTAAGTTGTCTCGGCTGAGAGTATTAGAAACAAAAGGCCCTTCACACCCCCTCCTGACTCATGGAGGGAGGAACTCTCCCCAAATGAGGAGTTTTCCTTTAGGAGAAATGATATGCCAAATGTACTGTGACAGATGTTTGCCTTTAGTCAAATGTACAATGTGTGTAGGGTTACACAGTGGTGGTTGAGGAGCAGGTTGTTATGTGGAAAGGAAGCATGGACTGAAATTGCTTTTTTTTCTTTTTCTTTAATTTCTGGGATCATTTGGCAAGTGCTCAGGGTGACTAGTAAAAATGTAAAGAAATGTCTTGCTTTTAAGATCACAGAGTTAGCTCTGCAAGGGACCTTAGAATGCCATAAAGTCAAACCCCCTCATTTTGTCCCACAGAGAACCCCACAAAGATAGTCTCAGGGTCTACTTATTCAACCATTAGGAATAATTGCATAACATGGATGAAAATGTCTTATGAGTATCACTCACTAGCAGAAAATTATGTCCTTCATGCATAGCACTTTACAACTTGTTTTTGCCCTTATTTTAATCTCCACAACTACCTTGAGTTCATCTGCTGAGAATGAGTATTATCTAAACTTTGAGTCACCCTCTTAGGCACACACATGCAGGGCCTAGAATAGTGTTTGGTAAACAGTAGGCACTTAAGGAGCAGCTAGGTGATGCAGTGGATAAAATACCAGCCCTGGATTTGGGAGGACCTGAGCTCAAATCTGGCCTCAGACACTTGTGTGACCCTGGGCAAGTCACTTAACCCCAGTAGATGGAAGGAAGGAAGGAAGGAAGGAAGGAAGGAAGGAAGGAAAAAGAAAAGAAAAGAAAAGAAAAGAAAAGAAAAGAAAAGAAAAGAAAGAAAAGAAAAGAAAAGAAAAGAAAAGAAAAGAAAAGAAAAGAAAAGAAAAGAAAAGAAAAGAAAAGAAAAGAAAAGAAAAGAAAAGAAAAGAAAAGAAAAGAAAAGAAAAGAAAAGAAAAGAAAAGGAGGAGGAATAACAATACTTATTGTAGAATATGAATTCCTTAAGGGTAGAGGCCATTAAGCTTTTGTCTTGAAGTATTGCCTTGCAAATCATACACACTTATTAGTGCTCATTGAACAAAGGAAAGGATGAATTGTTTAGGAGTGGTATAGTATACTCATTCACGTATATGTCATACTCCTGCTATGAGATTATAAATGCCATCAGGGCAGGGACCATGTTTTGATTCCTTTATATTTCTTTCAGCACTTGACACAGTGTCCTTCACAAACTAAGTATATACTCAATAGTGGGTGAATGGATGAATAATACTTTGCCAATGCAATTTCTCCTTTTCAGTGTGTTTAGCAGAATTCTTTTGCCTGAAAGCACTGTTCCCTATGATTTTGGGGGCTATTGAAAAGCAAACAAGATTCCAACAAGAGTCTGTTCAGTAGGCAGCTCTTCTAGGTATTCTTCTAGGAGAAGAAAAAGTGATAGATATTGATTGGCATCACAATATCTACTGAATTCAATCAAATCAGCTAAAAAAAATAAACTAGTTGGGATTTTGACTGGAGGGAAGGGCAAATTATTCAAACACTGAACTGTTAATTTAATCAAAATTCTTGCCTCCCCAGCAGTATGTGGATTGAGAGATAATATATTGGGGAATGTAAAAAGCAAATAAGGGGAAAGGAATTAAAGTAGTTTAGGGGCCATTGTCTTACATCACTCCACTCTTTCCAGCCAAATTCCAAGGAAAAGGGAATCCACATCTATAAATGCCACTTTTCTTCTCATTCACTTCTTTGTTTTGTTTTTGGAGGCAATAGGGGTTAAATGACTTGCCCAGGGTCAACAGCTAATAAATGTCTGGGGCCACATTTGAACTCAGGCCCTCCTGACTCTATCAATTATACCAACTAACTGCCCCTTTTCACTCACTTCTCAAATCTTTGTAATCTAGCTTCTTAGCTCATTGTTTAATTTTAAGTGCTCTCTCCAAGGATAACTAGATGGCACAATGGATACTGGAGTTAGGAAGACCTGAATTGAAATCTAGGCTCAGACACTTACTAACTTTGCGACCCCTGGGCAAATCACTTAAATCCGTTTCTTCAGTTTCCTCATCTGTAAAAATAAGCTGGAGAAGGAAATGGCAAACCACTGCACTATCTTTGCCAAGAAAACCCCAAATGGGGTCACAGAGAGTCAAGACATGATTGAACAACAAGCTCTCTCCAGAGTTGCCAATGATCTCTTAGTTTCCAAATCTGAAAGTATTTTCTCAATTTTCATTCTTTTTAACCTCTCTATAGCCTTAATCACTGTCTTCTTTTGTATAGTCTCTCTGTTTTTTCATGAAAATGAATTCTTCTGGTCCCCCTCTTCCTCCCTCCCCACCCACAGCCACATGTCTGGCTGCTCCTTCTCAGTCTTCTTTGCCAGATCTTCTTCATCTACATTATGTCTCCTAACAAGGCGGGGGGGGGGGGGGGGGGGGGGGGGGGGGGGGGGGGGGGAGGGGTTGTCGCCTAAGGCTTTGTCTTAGGCCCTCTTCCTTTTTCTTTGTATGCACTTTCTGACACCAAATCCAATTTTTTTTTTGGGGGGGGGGGGTGGTGATTCAATGAGGGTTAAGTGACTTGGCCAGGGTCACACAGCTAGTGTCAAATGTCTGAAGTCGGATTTGAACTCAGATCCTCCTGAATCCAGGGCTGGTGCTTTATCCACTGCGCCACCTAGCTGCCCAAATCCAATTTTTAATTTCCAAATCTAAAAGACTTTTCTCACTCTTCCTCCTTTTTGACCTCATTGGAACATCTGACACTGTTAACTACCCTGTCCTTCAAGATACTCTTTCCTCTCTGGGTTTTCATGACATTGCTTTCTCCTGCTTCTCTCCTCATTTTCTGGCTGCTCTTTCTAATACCCTTGGTTGGATTTCCATTCATGTGATATGGACTGACTATAAGTGTCCCCCAGACCTCTGTTCTGGGCCCTCTTCCTTTCTCTCTCTACATACTCTCCTGCAAGTCGTGACATGACCTCCCAATGGCATAATCCTCTTGGAGAATGAGGACAAACAACAACAACAACAACATACTCTTCTGGCTTGAAATCCAATTCTCTTTCCATTGTACCATTCTGTCTTCCTATTACTCAGAAATTATTAGACATGGAATTTACCTTCACGCTATCTCTAAAGAGTATGCTAAGCAAATATTTTGGACAAGATTGCAAGGAACTTCTTTTAAGTAGTCAAATAATGTTTTGAGTGCTTCACCATAGTACTTGCATGCAAAGGGAGGTTGCCAATCATAAATGAATAGTATTTATTTATTAATGTATCAGCAGTCCCTTTAGCAAATGTGCCAACTCGCCTGGAGTCTGCCATGAATAATCAACAAAAAAAATAGATTCTGAGCTGGAAAACAATAAAGAGATGTTCAAATATAAATATAAACACACAAACACACAGACACACACATGCATGCAAGCAAGCATACAAATCAGGCTAAAAGTCATTTGAAATCCAAATAATTCCATCAATGTTGATTGATCGTGATAGTTGCCTGCTCTATAAAAATGAAATTATAGTACCTGCCTTTAAGAAACTTAAAATCTAATAGTTTAAAAAGGCCTCACTATATTTAAAATTTGACTCAGTAGGTATTTTTTAAAAGCTTCATTTTTCCTGAACTCTGAGTTAAACTTTTTTTCTACTTTATATTTGGGCCCTTTTGAAAATGTTCCTTTTTTTTAACATTTCAGATTTAATATTCTTCATTAATTAATGGTGGTGGGGGCAGCAGGGTGGCACAGTGGATAAAGCACTGGCCCTGGATTCAGGAGGACCTGAGTTCAAATCCAGCCTCAGACACTTGACACTAGCTGTGTGACCCTGGGCAAGTCGCTTAACTCTCATTACCCCACCAAAAAAAAAAAGGGGGGGGGAGCCTCATTAATTAATGGTATTTGGGGGCAGCTAGGTGGTGCAGTGGATAAAGCACTGGCCCTGGATTCAGGAGGACCTGAGTTCAAATCTGGCCTCAGACACTTGACACTTACTGGCTGTGTGACCCTGGGCAAGTCACTTAACCCTCATTGCCCTGCAAAGAAATAATAATAATAATAATTAATGGTGGTCCTGGCAGTCCCAAATTATCATCTAGTCTTCAACTCTTCTAGGTACACATTTGCTACCCTTACCCTTACCATCCCTCAAAACACACACACACACACACACACACACACACACTCCTCAGCCCCATAACCAGGCTCACATCCTTGCTGTCATTCTCAATTACTTTCTCATGGTCACTTCACATATCCAGTCTGGTGCTAACTTTTATCACTACCTTCACAGAATCTTTTCAACATGCCCCTGTCTTTCCTATCACATAGATGCACCCAGTCTAAGCCCTAATCACCCCACATCCAAACTATTGCCATGTCCTTCAGGTTGGTTTTCCTGCTTCAATTCTTTTCCTACTCGTCTATCCTTCACTCAGCTGTCAATGTAATCTTCCTAAAAGTGACCATGTCACCTTTCCCCTCTACCCATCATTCAACAAACTGGTTCTAATAGTTCCCTATGGCCTTCAGGGTGAAATATAAAAGTGATCGGCTTTTCAAACCCTTTTTGTAATACCTTACTCACCTCCCTGTACCCTGTGATCCACTGACACTGGCCTTTTTTGTCCTTGCATGGGATGCTATATCTCAACTCTACATTCTCATTGGCTGTCCCATATGCCTGAAATTCTCTCGTTCCTCATCTCCATCTTCCAACTTCCCTGACTCCATTCACATCCCAGATAAAACCTTCCTTTGACAAGAATTCTTTCCTGAACCCTCGTCATGCAAATTCCTTCCCTCTAAAATTATTTCCATTGGGTTGGAGAAAGAGTGCTCCATGACAGGGCATGTCCCTCTGAAACCCTAACCCTTGTGTGTCTCCGTGGATTGGCAAGAAGGAGTCTTTCCATGGTATCTTCCTGTTTCTAATCATAAAAAATATAACCCTCAGACTGACCAACTTAATGCAAGGTGATCAGGTATGATGAATTGGGGAGAATGCTGCATTTCACTTTCCAGTCCTGGTTGCCTGACCACAAATCTGTAAAAAGCCACGGCTCCCATAAGAAATCACCAGCTTTGGGACTTCTTGTATAAGGTGAGATGTTCAACTAGTTCCCATTAGAACATAAGATAAACAAACAAACAGGGAACTTTAGAGAAACAGAAAGAGAAGCTCTGGGCATGAGCTCCTCACCAAACAGGAAGTATGCATTGTGGCATAAAAGCCATCTTTTTTAGCTAAAACATTTCCTCCAAAGTTAAGGATTATATCTCTAGAACCTACTATAATACCTTGCACGTATATCATAGGCTCATAGACTTAGGGCTGTAAGGGAGCTTAAAGGTCACCTAGCTTGGCTCCCTCTCTTTACAGATAAGGAAACAGACCCAGGAGTGTCTGAAACAACTGAGCAGCAACAAAAATTCATGAAAAAGATTGAATTTATTAAGAATCTGATATCAATAGGAATTCAGGATAACCTAGTGTGAAGGATGCTAAATTTAGTGTCAAAGGAGGTGGGTTCAAATCCTGGCTTTGCTACTCACTACCTGTGCTGACTTGTGCTAGACAGGCCCTCCTCCTCAAACTGACCTAAGTAAGAGAATGTGATCCATTATGGTTTCCATGAATTCCTGTGGTTAAATTAGATGTCTATAGGGAGCTGCACATTTTCTTTATTATTTTGAAAGTTCTCATTAATACACCGTCTTCAAATCTAACAGCCTTTAGTAACTACCCAAGTAGAATGCCTTGATGTGATTGTGGGTAGCTGTGGTTCCTCCCTCAAGAACGTATCACACAGTCTTAAAATGAGAGCTGGAAGACACCTTCTAGTACAATCCCCTAATTTAATGTTAAGGAAATTGAACTGTAAAGAGGCCTGGATTTGGAGCTAGGTGTTGTGCCCCCAAATTCAGCACTGCATCATGGTCTTCTCTATAGAGGCGGGAAGCTGGTGCTGGGGACAGAAAGGGAGTCGGGAGGCAGGAAGACCTAAGTTCAAAACCAGGCTCAGATATTTACTGGTTATGTGACTTTGGACAAGTCACTTAAGGGAAGGGAAAAGGAACAAATATTTAAGTGAATGCTATAAGCCAGCACTGTGCTAAGTGCTTTTGACAAATATCTCATTTGATCCTCAACAATTCTGGGAGCTAGGTGCTGTTATTATCTCCAGTTTGCAGTTAGGTGGCACAAATGGATAGAGCCCTGGACCCGGTATGAGGAAGACCAAGTTCAAATCTGGTCTCAGACTTACTAGTTGTATGTAGGCAAGTCACTTAACCTCTGCTTACCTGTTTTTCTAATCTGTAAACTGAGGATAAAACTAGCACCTACCTCTCAAGGTTGTTCTAAGGATCAAATGAGACAATAATTATAAAACACAGAACAGTGCCTGGCACATAGTAAGCACTATAATAAAATGGCTAAACAATACCGTTTATAATGTCCAACTCTTTGTGATCCCATTGGGGTTTTCTTGGCAAAGACACTGGAGTGGTTTGCTATCTCCTTCTCCATATATAAATGTTAGCTATTTTTATTATTATTGCAGTTGAGGAAACTGAGGCAAACAAAGGTTAGCTAGATGGTGCAGTAGATAGAGCACTGGGCCTGAGGTCAAGAAGACCTGAATTCAAATCTGCCCTCAGACACCATCTATGGACCCTGGGTCATAAATAATAACAACTTTTTTTTTGTCTCAACTTCCTCAACTATAAAGTGAGGATGATAACAGAACCTATTGTGGTAAAAAGTGAAAGTTTTTAACTGTCAGTTAGCAAAAACTGAAGGACCACCCTTTCGGGGAGGAGACCTTGACGAACCGCCAGTGTGTCTGTTAGGCACTCCACGTCCGGGGTGAAAGCTTAAAAGGCAAGGAGAGAACAGAAGTGAGGTCTTTTTTTTCCCCTGCTCTCCTCGTCCACTGGTTGCGCTGCACATACAGACGCTGACTCAGGTCCGACTCAGCCGGTTCTCCATAACAGCATGTGCTTGACATGGCTCTCAGCCTCAGAGGGGCCTTGGGTTTTTGGTGAGTTATATACGGAATATAGACTAAGCTTAGATCTAAGACTATTTGTTTGTACTTCTACTTTCCTATCTCTCTAATCAATATCACCTTGTAATTTCCAAACAATAAAAGCTCTAACTAGAGATCAGAGGCTTCTTCCACTTACTGGTCTGGGAGATAAATAAGGGAAAGGTTAAAAGGGAGTTTAATGCTCTTGTATCCAAATTTAAATCTCACACTACCATGCAGGGTTGTTGTGAGAATCAAATGAAATGTTTGCAAAGTATGTGGCATAGTGCCTGACACATAGTAGGTGCTTAATAAATGCTTGTTTCTTTCCTTTAAAATGCTATAAATGACCATCTTGCTATATACTTTCCAACTTCAATTTATCTCATGGAGAACAGAAATTTGGAAACCATTCCACTTTCTCACTCTAAAATTGGATTTGGCATTGATTTTATTTTTTAAATAAATAAATTAAAACAATCATCTCAACTAGGTATGTCCTAAACCAGAGACTTCACCATGTGAATCAGGGTTTTGTATACTCATTTAAAAAGAGAAAAACACACTGGGCACCATCCATACACTAACAATATAACCTAATCTCCCCTGGGGCTTTGAATAGTCCACTGTGAGGTTGTAGCTTAAGGTACTTTCCTTTTCCTGGCAGATGGAAATTAACTTGCAATAATAAGTTTCTTATTTTTGCAAATAGAGCCACAAGTAATGGTGATGGAGCCCTGTGAATCTTAACACAATGTGAGCTATTCAGAGGAAAGGTGCTATACAAACCTCATTAATGCACTAATTAACTAGAATGTACTGTAGCAAAAGCACATTTATTTAATGATGCAAACTGGAATGTCTAATAGCCAGGAAGATGAGCAAGAGCCTCAAGGAGGTAATAAAATCTTTGATCTCTCTCTCCTCTCCTTTATTCCTCCTTCATCTCTCCCTATGCCCCCAACAAAGAAAAAGTAGCAACGCCAATGAAAATACTAATGCTTCATCTAGGGGACACAGTTTAACTCTTAAAATCATGCTAAAAGAAAATTAAAAGGCTAGGAACTACTTTGTCCTTTTAGCTTAAATGGTTTTCAAATTTTCCATTTTTGATGGAGAACCTAAATTCAAATCCCAGCTATGCAACATGTGTGTGTGTGTGTGTGTGTGTGTGTGTGTGTGTGAGAGAGAGACTTTAAGTAAGAAAGTCACACCCTCTCTGGGCCATTGTTTCCTCACCAGAAAAATAAGAAAATTGAACAAGATGACCTTTTGGTGCCTACCAGCCAAAGTCTATGTTCTTATGATCTATGATTCTTATCAAAATATATTCCCCACAAATCTATTTTAATCAAACTCTTGTTGTTGTTGTTGTTGTTGAGTAATGTTTAACTCTTCATGATCCCATTTGGGGTTTTCTTGACAAAGATACCAGAGTGGCTTGCCATATCCTTCTCCAGCTCATTTTACAGATGAGGAAACTAAAGCAAACAGGGTTAAGTGACTTGCCCAGGGTCACACAGCTAGTAAAGGAGTCCAGATGTGAACTCGGGAAGATGAGTCTTCCTGCTTCCAAGCCCAGTGTTCTATCCACTGTACCACCTAGCCACCCTAATCAATGCCCTACTCCAAGTAATCTAAACTCCCTAAGAATAGGGGATATTCCCTATTGTTTTTGTCTTTCCCTTTCTGGCTTTGGGTTCTGGCTCTAGTTCCTACCAAATCCTTGCAAATAGAAGTCACTTAGTGAATGTTGCTAAACTGGATTTATAGAATGAGAATGGCAAGATCCTCCAAGGTTTTGAGGAAGTTGTATATGTGTTCATCTGTTTCCATTTGTTTGAAAATGGGAAACTTATTTCCCCAAATGTTTTGCTGTTTTCACTTCAAGTTTTTCAGAGTCAAAAGAAAGAATAAAGGGATTCCTGGGGAAATGAATATCATGCTGCATAGCCCCTGGCCTCCTAAAATGCACTGAATAAGATCCATGGAACAAAAGGTACATGTAAAAACTCATTTCATTCCCAACATGGAAGGGATCTGGTGGTGCTTTTTATTTGGTACTTTGTTAAGACAGTATAGAAATGGAACCCTAGACCATAAATGTTCTTTCCTTGTCAGTAACATCAGATATCCTCTTGGGATGAGCCAAGACCAGATGCCAGAGCACTATCAAAACAAGAAACCCCTGAAGTGTTATTCTGATAGCTTGCCTGTATAGTCTTATGCAGCTCTGTAGCAAGAGCCATAAATTATTCAAGCAACCAAAAAGGGAGAGGGAAAGACAGGAAGAAAATAAGCTTAACGAAATAGGAAGCAAGTAAAGAGTGGCTGACCTGTGCAGTTGGGACTTCACCCAGTCTCTCCAACTCCTTTAGTGTATGCTCTGACCTTCAGAGGATACCTGATCTTAGAACACTTAAAAGAAGGGCCATGGACATACAAGCCAAATAGAGTAAAGCAATGACAAGCAGCAAATAAAGGTTTCTAGTTTTACAAATCAAATATGGTTCTACATTATAAACAACTATGACAAAGACAAATAGGGTTTCTTAAGCTGTTATTTATCTGATAGTCAATTAGCATTTATTAAATGCCATGTAATGTCACACTTTAGATACATTCTCACATTTGGAAGAAAGGAAGGAAGGAAGGAAGGAAGGAAGGAAGGAAGGAAGGAAGGAAGGAAGGAAGGAAGGAAGGAAGGAAGGAAGGAAGGAAGGAAGGAAGGAAGGAAGGAAGGAAGGAAGGAAGGAAGGAAGGAAGGAAGTGTTATGGGCTTGGGTACCCCAAAAGTTTTGTGGGGTAAATCAAAAGAACCTTCTTGAAAAACTAAACCAAAGGACAGACAGACCTAAAGAGATAAGTAGTACTGGATCGGGACTGAGTTAGCTCCAGGACCACCACCCTTCATTCCAGTCTCCCCCACCCCTCAGGGAGATAAGATTAGGTGTGGCTGCTGCCTTTGTGGCATAAGGAAGAGAGAGATGGCTTGAAAGATCTGCAGCCACCCCTCACCCAACTTCCTCCAGCCACCACCAATGCCAGATGGTCCTCCCCCAATAAGGGAACTTTCCACATTCAGATGATCACCCCCATCAGTCCTCTATAAAAGTATCTGCCTGTCTCCTCCTCAAGGAGATAGGTACCTCAGAGTCACACCTCTGTGCCATGCCTTCTCCCCATGAGAAGAAGGCCAAGGATTTCTCTCTTGGTTTCCTTTCCCTAGTACCCTAATTAAACTATTATTTTATTCTAATTGGATTTGTGTGCAAGAGGGTGTAATTCTTTAAAGAGGAATTCCTAAGAACCCCCATCCCAAATCCCTATCTCAAACCCTCATCTATTTCCCCATAACAAAAGGAAGGAAGGAAGGAAGAAAGGAAGGAATAGAATAAGGAAGGGAGAGAGGCAGGAGGAAATAAGGAAGGGAAGAAAAGAGGGAGGGAGGTAGGGAGGGAAGAAGGAAAAAGGAAAGGAAGGAGGGAAGGAGGGAAGGAGGGAAGGAACTTACTATATGCTAGATACAGTGCTAAGCCTTTACAATACTATGTCATTTGATCCTCACAAAAACCCAGGGTAGGGGCAGCTAGGTGGTACAGTGGATAGAGCACCGGCCCTGGAGTCAGGAGTACCTGAGTTCAAATCCGGCCTCAGACACTTAACACTTTCTAGCTGTGTGACCCTGGACTAGTCACTTAACCCCAATTACCTCACTAAAAAAACAAAAACAACAACAACAACAACAAAGGTGGTAGTTTCTATTATTTTCCCTACTTTACAGTTGAGGAAACTGAGGAAGACAGAAATTAAGTGACTTTCCCAGGGGCAGTCAGCTAATAAGTGTTTGATCCAGGATTTGAATTCAAGTTTTCTCTACTCCAGACCCAGCACTATCTCTTACTACACCTACAATTATCATAATCCTGTAAAGTTGCCATTGTCTTAAGCCAGACTTGCTATTTCATTGGTGGACCAAACTTACAATCAGGAAACTCCCCCTACTAATAGAAATCCTCAACTACTCTGCCACCAGGACTGGAGTCTTGGAGAGCTGTCTGTGGCGCCAAGGAATTAAATGACATTTTCTGGGTCAGCTAGACTTAGAACTCAGACTTAAACCCAGGTTTCCTTGACTCTACCCAGAGGCCACCCATTTATGCACACTACCTGTTTCTTTGAGTATTATTACTCCCATTTTACAAATAAGGTAACAGAGTCTCAGAAAGATTTAATGACTTACCCAGGTCATATAGTGAATGTTGGGAGGTGGGATTTAAATAAAGAGCCCTTCTTTCTTCAATGAAGCCCTCTTTTCATTTACACCACTAACTTTGGAGTACAGAAGGAAGCACCAGGCACCATAAGAGAGATCTGAAAGTGATATAGTTAGAAGTATGAAAAAAGGAGGAGGAGGAGGAGGAGGAGGAGGAGGAAGAGGAAGAGAAGTATGATCTAGGGGGCGGCTAGGTGGTGCAGTGGATAAAGCACCAGCCCTGGATTCAGGAGGACCTGAGTTCAAATCCAGCCTCAGACACTTGAAACTTGCTAGCTGTGTGACCTTGGACAAGTCACTTAACCCTCATTGCCCTGCCCCCCCAAAAGTATGAGCTAAAGAATAACTGTTAAAGAATTATTATTATTATCATATTATAGCTAGCATTTACATAGCACCTACCATGTGCTATGTACTGTACTAAGCACCTTACAAATATCTCACCAGATCTTTACAACCTTGGAAAGTAGGTGCTATTATTATCCCCATGTTACAGTTGGGGCAAACAGAAGTTAAGTGACTTGTCTAAAGTCACACAGCTAGTAAATGTTAAAATCTGAATTTGAACTCAGGTCTTCCTGATTCTAGGTCCACTGGTCTATCTACTATGCCACCTAGCTGCCCAGGTATGGCATATTGTTTTAAAATAAATACATACTAAACCATAATAGAATACCTGTGTTTGTTTGGGTTTGTTTGTTTTTTTGGGGGGAAGACCATTTAATAATAAATTAATATGGTGCCAGGTAAAAATACATAATACATACATACTGCTAACTATTGCCAGGTAATTCAATTCAATAAATGTATATGGAGTGCTTGACTGAGGATACAAATAATAAATAGGAGCCACATTTTTCTTCTTCTTTTTTTTTTTTGGTAGGGAGATAAAAAGGGTAGTATGACAGGGACATAAGATATACATTCTAGGGTAGAATGTGATCAGTGCTCTAATACAGGTACCAAATGCTTTGGGGAGGTGAGTGAGCAATTGCTTACATCTGGTTGGGGGAGGGGGGGCCTCAGAAAACACATCATGCTGGAGGTGGCATAGGAACTGAAAGATGGATAGGATTTTGACAGGGGCAGATAAAAAAAGACATTACAAACAAAGGGAACAGCATAAGCAGGACATGGGACATATTTGGGAAACAGCAAGCAGTACAGTTTGGCTAGAGGGTAATTTAATTGGACAAACATGTATAAAGTACCTGTGAGGGGCAACTAGGTGGCTCAGTGGATAAAGCACCAGCCCTGGATTCGGGAGGACCTGAGTTCAAATCCAACCTCAGACACTTCACACTTACTAGCTGTGTGACCCTGGGCAAGTCACTTAACCCTTATTGCCCTGCCAATAAAAAAAAAGTACCTGTGAAATGATTTGGGTCTATTCTTGGCCCTCTATCTACTGTACTATAGCCTCTCCCTTTTTAAAATAGTATTTTGTTTATTTTCCAATTACGTGTAAAGACAACTTTTAACAAAGTTGTGAGTTCCAAATTTTCTCCTCTCCCTCCACCTCCTTAAGACAATAAGCAATTTGACATAGGTTTTATGTGTGTGTGTGTGTATATGCAATCATGTAAAACATATTTCTATAATAGTCATGTTGTGACAGAAGAAACAGAACAAAAGAAAAAACACAAAAAATAAAAGTGAAAATAGTATGCTTTGATATGCATTCTGACTCCACAGTTCTTTCTCTGGATGTATATAATAGCATTTTTCATCATAAATCTTTTGGAATTGTCTTTGATCATTGTATTGCTGAGAATGGCTGAGTTATTCATAGCTGACCATCACACAATGTTGCTGTTACCATGTACAATGTTCTCCTGCTTGTGCTAACTTCACTTTGCATCAGTTCATGTAAGTCTTTCTAGGTTTCTCTTAAATCTTCCTGTTCATCATTTCTTATAGCACAATGGTATTCCTTTACATTCATATAACACAACTTGTTCAACCATTCCCCAGTTGATAGACATCCCTTCAATTTCTAGTTCTTTGCCACCATAAAAAGAGCCGCTATAAATATTTTGTACACGTAGGTCCTTTCCCCCTTTTTTTTTATTATCTCTTTGGGATACAGACCTAGTTGTATTATTATTGGATCAAAGGGTATGCAAAGTTTGATTGCCCTTTGGCCATTCACATTGACTTTCTTAAGAAATATAGGAATAAATAAAATAAAAATTTAACAAAGAAATATAGAAAAGGCATTTCTTTCATAATATTGATTAAATCTACTTACTCAGTCACTTACATTTAGGCACTTTTTTCATCCTCATAACAAATCTCCATATATACTACTGAGGTTCCCAAGTGCTGCACTCAGTGTCTCCTTGCATACTGATCCACTCACAATGCCAAGGCTGTCTTCCAATTATTTCCAAACCACACATAACCTGTGCTCTGGCAACTAAATAGCCCTTGAGAAATTGCTTCCCATTTGTAGCTACCCCTGCAATAATGAAAGATGGAGAAGAAGGGCCAACACCTGTAGCTGTCAGGGCCAAAAGTCACCACTTAGTATAATGAGCTTTACCAAAAGGGTAAAGCGGATGGAAAGGAGAAAAAGTCCAGAGCCTTGAGTCAGGTGAAGTTGACTGCTGATGGAATCCAAAGCTATCTTCTCCCTCCTCTGCCCGGGGAAGGAAAAGTAATCCCATCTTCCACATAACACAGAGAAGAAACCATCCAGCTTTTGTAGAGATCCCTGTGAGCCAGGGGAATTGGGTTTCTGCTGTTCCCCTGTCTCCTGCCAGGCTCATGGATGTACGTAGCAAAAAAACTCTGATTAATTTCCTAAGAGCTCTCTGGTCCAGCCTTTTCTGTTTCCTATTATACTGTATCTTCCCTACTTCTGTTTGAACTGAGAAACCCAATGGACCACTCTAATCATTCCCTCAATCCTTCTTTCTGGCCAAAGAGTCCATAGTACAAACCTAAATTTAGAGGGGATTCCCCCCCTCCCCGCCCTCAATCCCACATAAGGTCTCTCTGAGCCTAGTCATTGCAACTGGAAGAAAGCTGATCAGTTCTTTCCCACCAGTCCACCTGTTTTGTCCACTAACACCTTCTTTCAGGTTTAAACTACTGTTGATGGAGTGGAATCATGGGAGGAGTCTTGAAATGTGGCTCTCTGAGCCTTGGGGAAGGGTGTTTCCTAGATGTCTCATCAGACCTGGGTAAGTACTTCCTACACCATCTGGCCAAGCAAGAGGCCCAGGCCCCCACATCAGAAACCTGGCTCCTCCTATTAGGAGAAGTAAACAAGCATTTATTAAGTGCTGTATGCCCTCCAAATATCATCTCATTTGATCCCCACAACAACCCTAGGAGGGAGGGGCTATTATTATCCCCATTTTGCAACTGAGGAAACCGAGGCATACAGGTTAAATGACTTGCATGAGGTCATACAGGTAGTAGTGTCTGAGGCCAGATTCGAACACAGGTCTTCCTGATTCCGGGTCCAGCACTCTGTCCACTGTGTTCCTAAGCTGCCTGTTGGGCTCATTATGATCATACTTTGAGGAATTAGGACCTACATTTCATTTCTAATGATGGCTCCTTCGTCCCATCCTGTCTTTCCATGTCTTATCCTATACTAAGAGGCAGCCACACTGGTCGGACAGATACATTGAAATTTTTATGCCTCAAGCACATGTCACAGTGTATCTTATACCGCCAACACTAGGAAAGTTTTCTGTCCCCATTTGTGTGGGCTCAGAACACTTCTGCTCGTCCACTGACCACCCCCACCCAAAGTCTCATAGGGAAATGGGGGAGGGAGGTTTGCTTCTATGCTGTTACTGGCCTAACTATTGAACAACCCAGTCCCTCCCCACCTCTTCTAAGCGCCCTCTTTCCAAAACAGATCTAGAGACAAGTTCCACTGTGCCCGTGATTCAGATTATTTTTACTGTACAAAGAAAGGTCTGGCAACTTATCCCTTTTGCTTCCTTGGTGCATGAATGTGTCTGTGTAGATAAGGAGGGAGAGGAGGGTACAAGCAACCACATAACAAGTCCTATTCTTGTGTAGTCTCTTCTCTCAGGCCGTTCTTTTAACCATGAAGTCTGACAAAGTCAGGGAAACCCGATTAAGAATCCAGTGTTGTGTGATCCTGGGCAAGTCACTTAACCTCTCTCAGCCGCAGTTTCCTCATCTGTTAAATGGGAATGATGATGATGATGGTATCTAACTCCCAGGGCTGCTATGAGGATCAAATGAGATATTTGTAAAGCTCTAAATAAGTGCTAACGATTACTACTATTGTTATTATAACTATTATTGTTGTTGTTTATGTGTATTTTTTTTTGGTGAGACAATTGGGGTTAAGTGACTTGCCCAGGGTCACACAGCTAGTAAGTATTTAAGTATCTGCGGTCGGATTTGAACTCAGGTCCTCCTGAATCCAGGGCTGGTGCTCTATCCACTGCGCCACCTAGCTGCCCCATGTGTATTTTTTATTATTTTCTCACCAGAAATGCAGTGTAGTGGCCCAGGCCTTCTACATTGTGATCATGCTCAGCATCTCTCTCCTCTCATGAGAAGTCCCAAAGTGCGTTGCCAAGACTCCCAAGCTCCACATTCAATCACTCTCTCTCCTTCCACACCCAGCCTGGCTTCCAACCATCTGCAGACAACATATGACAGAGTCTTGGCTGTTCCCTAGTGAATAGTGCAATCAGTTCCTTATAACAACCCCAGTAACATCAGAAGGTGAAAGTGAATCTTCTAGTCGAGTGATCACACAGGCAGCTAGGTGATGCACTGGATGACACGCCAGCCCGGAGTCAGGAGGACACATCTTCCTGAGTTCAAATCCAGCCTCAGACACTTGGTAGCTGTGTGACCCTCGACAAATCACTTAACCCTGTTTGCCTCAGTTTCCTCATCTGTAAAATGAGCTGGAGAAGGAAATGGCAAACCACTCCACTGTCTTTCCCAAGAAAATGCCAAATAGGGTCACAAAGAGTCAGACACAACTGAACAACAGCAACAAGAGAGACAACATGTGCCGCCTGTGTCTTATTCTTTCCTCTACTTCCCACAGTATTTCAATTAGTGAAAGAAATGTCCACAGGGAGCTGCCCCATCCCACACTGACACAATTCTAAACACTTTGTCCTTCCAAAAAACCATCTCTATTCCTGAGAAACAGCATAATGGATCAAGAGCTTGCCTTGGACTTGGAGAGACATAAGATTGTCTGGGCTTGACACATGCTACCATATGACTTTTGGGCAAATCAATTTAACTACTCAGTGCCCCAAACTAAACTATAGAATTCAGAGAATTGTGGATCTGTGTGGAAGCTCTTCACATGGAGCTCACTTTACTGCTATCATCACATGTCTTGGTCCTCTCCTCCTCTAGATCTCATATTCCTGCCTCATCCTGTAGTATGAGGAAGGAGCATGGTATTGGCAGAATGAAAACTTATCACTAGTAACACCTAAGTAATACAGTGGCCAAACCCTTACCAGTTATGTGACCTTGGGCAAGTCACTTAATCTTTGTCTTGGTTTCCTTGTCTATAAAATAGGAATTTAGAAACTATGTCCCAAGATTGTTGTGAGGGTCAAATGAGTTAGCAAAAAGAAAGCATTTTGCAAAACTTAAAGAGTTCAATAAAGTGCTCTGTTAGCAGAGCTAAAGAGATACTTCCTAGTGTCTTTTGTGATTATCTAGGTGTGTAGACAAACTAGTCAGGGGGCTGGTCTTGGAGTTGGGAAAACCTGAGTTCAAACCCCACCAGCTATGTGGTGCTGGGTAAGTCACTTAACCTCTATTGGCCTCATTTTCCCCATCTGTAAATCTGTAAATCAGAAAAATGATAGCACCTGGCTCATGGTGTTGTTGTGAGGATCAAATGAGATAACATGCATGAGTAAAGTGCTTTTTTGTTGCTGTTGTTGTTGATGTTGTTTGTGTGTTTTCAGTCATGTCCAACTCCTCATCATCCCATTTGGGGTTCTCTTGGAAAAATACTGAAGTAGTTTGCCATTTCCTTCTCCAGCTCATTTTACAGATGAGGAAATGAAGGCAAACAGGGGTAAGTGACTTGCCCAGGGTCACACAGCTAGGTCTGAGGCCAGATTTCAACTCAGGAAGATGAGTCTTCCTGACTTCAGGCTTGGAGCTCTATCCACTATGCCACCTAGCTGTCCAAAGTGCTACCTATTATTATGATTGTTGTTATCATCCATGCCTAAAAGGATCTCTTCCCACTTGGAACTCCAGTTATATTTTGTCTCCAATACTCAAAGAGCTGAGTTCAAGTCCTGCCCTTGACACATCCCGGCTGTGTGACAAACCTGTATCGAGCACTTACGCTGTGAAGAGCACCATATTTGAAGCTGGGGAAGATAAAAGTTTAGAAAAGACAGTGACTAACAAGTTTTGGAGTTTGGGGAGTCAGGCTCTGCTAGTGTGATTTCATCAATGCAGGGAGCTTCCAGATGAGGAAATTCCCTCCATCAATGCAGATGGACAAATTCTGCAGCTTTGGAAGGTTTCCTGGACGTAATTAGAAGCTAAATTCTCCCATGGTCACACATGTCACACTGCATGGCTCATGCTGTACCTGAATTTTTCCTGATTCCAAAGTTGGCTTTCTGTTCCCCATACCATGGCCCCTCTTACGATGGAAAATAATTCAGTCCCATAGCTCCCTTCCTCACGGGGCTCTTGTAAGAAAAGTGCTTCATAAATGAAGCAGGCTATTGTTATATTCAGAAATAATAGTGAGCTATTATTATTTTAAGGACAATTTCTCACTGACTAGTGCCAACCACTTTTAGGGGGCTAAATTGACCTTCTTTTCCCCCCCAAGTGCCCCCTGAATATAGACTGTAGAAACAAGACATCATTTTTCTAGCTTCTCATTTGTATTCAAAAGCAATAAATGCAAACTAAATCCTCACTGAATAATTTATCCTGAAAGCTTTAGTGCTTTGATGTATAAGCACAAAATAACTGGGATATATGATGTGATGAATCTATTCCCAGGAGCTACTGTAGCATAAAAAATTTGAACATCTTTAATGCTCTTTAGCCCAGAAAAGACCCTCAAGAATCAAGCACAGAAAGAATCAAAGCAGCTTGTAGATTTTCAGAGACAATATACCTAGTTACCATGGCATTGCCAGCCACTACCTTCAGTCCCCACCCACTACCATTTGACTTTGAAAGTCAAGAAGAGGGGGTGGCTAGGTGACGCAGTGGATAAAGCACCAGCCCTGGATTCAGGAGTACCTGAGTTCAAATCCAGCCTCTGACACTTGACACTTACTAGCTGTGTAACCTTGGGCAAGTCACTTAACCCCCACTGCCCCACAAAAAAAAAAAAAAAAGAAAGTCAAGAAGAGAGTTCCTTGGTCAAACACTAAGCCACTGTCAAATCAACCCATGTATAGATAGTGTAGAAGGCTTTATTGCTTACATGTATAACCTATATCAGATTACTTGTTGTCTTGGAGAGGTAATAGGGAAAGAAGGGTGGGAAAAAAATTTGGAACTCAAAATCTTTCAAAAAAATGGATGTTGAACTTAACCGTCATTGCCCCCCCCAAAAAATGTTGAAAATTATCTTACTTGTAATTGGAAAGAATAAAATATTATTAAAAAATAAAAACAAACAAAAAAGAGTGCTGCTTAGTTGTATAGTGCATATCATTTTTCTTAATAGCATATGCATTCCTCGAAGGCAGAGGCTGTTTTATTGGTGTTTCTATGACATAGCAAACAATAAATGGGTGCTGATTCATCAATTAATATTTATGATCTCAATGGATTCAATATTCTCCACAATAGTTATTACCTCTGATTGTGCACATCAAAAATCATCCTTGCCTTCTCAGTCCATTCAGTTTTTATCCATGTATTTTCATAATCAATCCAATTCACTGGAAAACTTATTCTTTTAAGTGTATTATTAATTTTTAAAACTCCACACAACCCTCATTTCCCCACAACAACAACAACAACAACAACAACAAAACAAACAAACAAACAAAAACCTCCACAAGTAACTACAGAATGAGCACTGGAAATTGTCAAGGAAGCACTAACCAAGGATTTTTTTAAAATTAATTTATTTTGCAGGGCAATGAGGGTTAAGTGATTTGCCCAGGGTCACACGGCTAGTAAGTGTCAAGTGTCTGAGGCTGGATTTGAACTCAGGTCCTCCTGAATCCAGGGCCAGTGCTTTATCCACTGCACTACCTAGCTGTCCCTAACCAAGGATTTCTAGTGGTGCCATTTCACTGTTTGGCAGCTCAAAGGATTGGATAATGTATCCCTCTTTGTTGTCATAAGACTGAGATCATGGGTCCTACAGGCATGAGAGATTTTTTTCATTGGGAAGCATATTAAACAGTAAAGTTGCATGTTTCCAGTGAACCTTCATCTAGCAACCACCCAAAGAAAGGCTTGAATGAATCATGCAAATAAAAATCTTTCCAAAGGAATTTGACCATCAAGGTGGCAATAAAAGAAATGGATCTGGTCAGGACTTAGGACAAAGGAAATGGGGATTGAAAAAAGCACGAGGATGTTTCTGTGTGTTCCTAGGGGTGGTCTATAATGTTATATAGATCTGTGCAAGGATGCATAGCATTGACTTAGGCTTGGAGAAGCATGTGCTGAGTGAATAAAGCTATATCAGATGCCCATACCTCAAAATGCACAATTATTCTCTGTCCAAAAAGCTATGAATACAGGAAGGGGTAGAAGCTAACACTTGCATTCTTCACTCCTATCAGAAAAAGCAAGTTACATAGGGTCCTTTCACTCTCTTCTGACCTTAATCAGGTCAATCATGTATGTATGTATGTATGTATGTATGCATGTATGCATATATGTATGTGAATACACACATGTGTTTGTGTGCAGGTATATGTAGTGTGTGATGTGTGTGATTATATATGCACCCATGTGTGTATGCACATGTATACAGACACATACATACCCCATAGGCTTGGCTCATATTTATTATGGATTGCTTTCTAAGACCAATCTTGAATAGTGAAAACTATGCTCCTTGTTCTGATTCAAATAGCCGCACCAAATCGACAAGTTTGGGTAAATTACGGTAGTATATTTACAATCCCATTCCAATTTATTTATTCATAGCAGAGAAGCACTGGAGAGAAGAGTTGAGCCTTTTTATACTCTCCAAATGCAGTGATGAGTAGATTGGTATGCACTGACACAATTCAAGGTAGCCTTAATTATTATTCTATCCTCTTCTGCCTTCATTTGCATTATTAGCTGCAACTAGTAGTTGGCCAGTCTTGAGACTTAACATTTATTGGAGTGCTTCATTGTAGGGAGCACCTTACAGGTAACCTGAAATGCTCTCCTCCCACCTTTCTCTTCTTGACCCCCCCAAATTTAGAGGCCCCAGGCTTGAGTTTCAGCCATGCTTCCAACCAGCTGCCTAACATTGTACAAGATATTTCACCTAGGTCCCCTCCTCTGTAGCATAGAGAGAATATTCTTTGTACAGCCTATGTTAGAGGAGTTGGTTAGTGCATCAGATCGCAGTTCTGCCACCTTCATAGCTGTGTGATCTCAGGTGAGTTATTTCACCTAATCTGAGCCTCACTTTCTTCATCCCCTCGAAACTAAACAGCCATCATCCTGAACTTCCCAGGTTTCCTTCAAGGGTTAATCCAAATCTCAGTTTTGGTAAGAAGCCTGTCCTGGTCCTGGCAGCACCTAGAGCCTTCTCCTTTAAAATTGCTTTCCATTTATTCTGTGTGTGTATCTAGTTTGTAACTGGTCATTTCTAGGCTTAGAAATATACAGATATATTTATGTACAAATAAATATATGTATATATACATATGTGTATACATAGAACTTATCTGTTTATCTGCCCCGTCCTTAGAGGTAAGCACGGCTTTTGTTCTTCTTTGTATCTCCATCATTTCATGTAGTTACTGGAAAATAATAAACACTCTGACTCCCTCATAAAATCGTTATGAGGGAAGTATCCTGTAAACAGTAAAGCATCCTATAAACAGAGGCTATTATCTTATTGTTGATGCTATTATCATTCACAAGGCCATAAAAATAGAGCTGGAAGGGGCAGTAGTGATAATGTATTTTAATCCCCTCATTTTACAGAGGGAGAAACTGAGGCACAGAGCAACTAACTGACTTGCCCACAGGTTATAAGTGGCTGAGCCAGGAATCCAACCCATGTCTTCTGACTCCAAATCCAGGGAACTGTTCCACACAGTATCCCTATTGTTATTATGTAAAGCATCGTATAAATAAGAACTAGTGTTTTTTTTTTAAATGATTATTTTACGGACTGTCACTGGACTAACAACTTTATGAGTTTATTCTCTAAAAAGACAGATGGCTAATTTCATTGTCTCAAAGACAGAAAGCAGAAAACAGTTGTGCCCTGGCAGGAGATGGCACTCTATGCCCCAATATGCTGTTCTATCTCCCTCCTGCCTGAGTCTCAGTTTGCATCCTGTATATCTTTTAGACTGGTGTTTGTAACTGACAGTATTAGGCAACAGAATGACCAACTGTGTGGTAGCCTTCAAGGTGTGGTCCCAGGCTGCTAGCCACAGAGGCTGCACTGCAAGCACAGAATCTTCCCAACAGGAAATCACAGTGTGGGACCATCAACTAAGATTTTCCTTGGGATGCCAGGGTTCAAGCCTCCAAATCAGTCATCAGGCAAGTGGCAAGAGTGGAAGGAGTCTGAAATTCTTGGGGAATTAGTGAAGAAGCCCGAGTCCTCACAGGATGGAACTGGAAACACAGTCAGGGAGATATTTGAAGCTGGTTTCCTAGCAACATGAGACCCGTTCACAAAGAGGACACTGGGGGCATTTTATTTTCACAGAATGAAGGTAGTCTTTCTCTAGGAATTTTGAGGGGATTTCCCTAAATTTTCCTTTTTCTTTTTCTGAGACATTCTTACACATACACATCAGTGATAGATTCTACTGTGTGTTCTCTGCATGTAGAACAGTATCTTTTAGGTTTTGTTCCTTCAATGGTGTGAGGACAGGAAACCCTTTTAAGATTGGGAGCCTGAGTGGGTCAGCAACGTGTCTAATAAAGCAGAAGCATATCATGTAAAGTGGTGTCTTCAGCTGCATAAATTTCCAGTATAGCAGGTCAGGTGGCAACTAGCAGGGCTGATAGGAAAGCTTTACATAGAAATGTATCACAGAAAATGTCCTACTTGAGAGGAAACATTCAAATCCTGGGGAAAGATTCCTGAGCTATTTCAAAAGTTTTGAGGAAAGTTCAAAATTTTACTATATTATCACCACAACACCCACTTATCTCATTAAATTCCATCTTATTATTTTCTTCTCTTCTTATCCCTAGTTTCCTTCAGAGCCTTTTTTTAACTTCCGAAGTCATTGGAGTGTAGATTAGATTTGCAGCTGGAATATATCAAGTCCAAACCTCTCATTTTATAGACAAGGAAACGAAGACACAAAGAGGTTAGGCAAAATGTCCATGGTCACTTAGCTAGCAAGTGCCTGAGCAGGACTTGAACCCAGTTCTTCTTGATTGCAAATATAGCAGTCTATCCACTATTCCATACTGCTCCAACAGGACAGGAGAGAGTTCTCTTCATTGCTCTCATTCTGCACTCCTGAGGCAGGTGGCAGAAATGGTGGCAGAAGGAAGATGCCATGTTGTGTTCGAGGAACAGCAAGTAAGCCAGCTGGCTGAAACCTAGAATGTGTAAAGGAGATTGATGTGCAATAAACCTGAAAGAGAAGGAGGCAGGAGCCATATTTGGAAGAGGTTTAAATGGCAAACAAATGCGTTTATATTTTCTCTTATAGGTAATTGAGAATCACCAGAGCATCTTGAGTAGGAGAATGATAAAACCAAATATGTTTTAAGAAAATTAATCTTGCAAGTGTGTAGAAGGTAGCTTGGACAAAGGTAGGACTGGCAGGGATGAGAAGAGAGATAATGAGTGAAGGAATGTAAATGCTTTTACGGATCACTTACTACATGCCAGGCATTATTCTGAGTACTAGAGATACAAAGTACAAGCAAGTCAGATAGATGCTGTCCTCAGGAAGTTCACGTTTTAATAATAGTAATAACAACACAGATCGCTAGAGTCAGAAATGGAGAGGTAAGCACATATGGGGTGGCGTGGAGATGGCCAGAAATGTGCATGCAGGGTCTGAGACCAGGACCGGATAAGGTGAAAATGCACTAATCAGAGCCCAGGGTCACAGAACACAGGGGCAGAGAAGGAAAATAAATGGGATGATATTGGCATCACAATATGGTTCCAATTTGTGTTCTCTACATTCAAAACAAATGGACTGAAAACAAAACAACCTCTCTCCCAGCCCCAATATCATTAGAATGTAAGACCCTTAAGGACAGGGATCATTTTTACTCTTTCTTTGTAACCCCAGAAATGATAAGAGCTTGATAAATGCTTTTGATGAATTGATTTCTATCCCTAGTTCTCAAGTTGTGTTCTCCCATGACCATGGCTTTATTCGTGTGATCAGCCACACCTAGACTAGAATCCTCCTCATCTCCATCTATTGAAGGTAGTACCCCACTTCCCTCATAGATCAGGTCATATGCCAATACCTCCATAAAGACTTCCCTGATCTCTGTGAATGAAAGTAATCTCTCTCCCGCCTTAGATTTCCTAAGTTCTCTGTCTGAAGTGATCCTCTGAATTCATCTCACTTTCCCTTATGTCATGGTTGTTTTTTATACACATCTTTCCCTCCTATTTTATTGTAAGTTCCTTGATAGCAAAGTCTGTGACTGTAAATCTCATATCCCCGGTACCTAACCCAGTGCCTTGTACATTTCTTGTTTTTTAGTTGTTTCAGTCAGATCTGATTCTTTATGACTCCATTTGGGGTTTTCTTGGCAAAGATACTGGAGTGGTTTGCCATTTCCTTCTCCAGCTCATTTTATGAATGAGGAAACTGAAGCAAACAGGGTTAAATGACTTGCCCAGGGTCACACAGCTACTAAATGTCTGAAGCCAGATTTTAACTCAGGAAGATGAATCTTTCCCATAGTAGAGACTTAATAAATGGTTGTAAAGTGAATATAGCAATTGAAAGTATATCTTGTTTGAAAGAAAGCTCTTTAATTTTTAAAGGCAAAGGCAAAAGTTCAAGAATATGGAAACTGAAGGTGGAAGAGTGATAATAAATATTTCAGTGATGTTCCCATGAGATTATAGTATAGACAACTCAAACTCATAGAGGATTTAAACATACTTTCTTTTTGTATCTCTTTTTTTAATTTAATTTTTATTTTATAGAATAAAACGAGCATTTCTATAACATAAAACAATAAAAAGATGTTTGCACATGAAACTACAAACCTATGCACAACTTGCTATTCCTTTCAAATATAAAACAAAGACATAATTTCTTAATGCAAATCACACAACTTGAACAGAAACAATATCTCTTAAAAATGAGAAAGTCAACTATTCAGACATTGATAGACTCAGATCTGGAAGGGGGCTTAAAGATCTTTTAGTTCAATCCCAATCATTTAAAACTGAGGTCCAAAGGGGTAAAAAGACTTGCTCAAGGTCACACAGTTAGTTTATGAAGGACAATGGAAGTTTTATTCTGCTAAAAAGCAGAGCCTCTGACAAATTTTTGGCTGGGCTTACTGAAAATTCTCATCTCTTTAAAGGTTAAGGAAGGAATAAAGAAAACTATTATTCTGAACTCATTCCTGAGAAACAGAGCTCCTATGAATCGATAATAAGCAGAACCCTGGGATAAAGTGGGAATATCATATGACTTGGAGTCAAGAGGATTTAGGATTCATACCCAACTTGAGACACTTACCAGCTTTTTGTCCCTTGGCAAATCACTTAAACTCTCTATACCTCATTTTCCTAGTCTGCAAAATAAAGTGGATGGACTCTGTAGACTTCTAAGGTCCCTTTGAATCTTTGGGCTTAACATTTGGAATAATTGGTTAAAGGAATGCTGGGCTCATTAGACAGCTGTTCTAAAAGAATAGATTTCTAAAGGTAAACAGTCAAGATAACTATGATCACTTAGAAAGAGAAGACAGTTCAAGAGGGAGACGTTTTTAAAAAAACTTAAATTTTGATGACACAACTACAAATAAGCATGATGAGTACAGAAAAAGAGTCATAGAAAAACTCCAATGTGACTTCATGGGAATTTCTCTGATGAGTTCAGATATTAAAAGGGCACAATCAAAAGATGTAGGGAGGGGCACGTAAGCCAGGATGAATACAAGAGAGCAGCACTGAACTGTAAAAATAGAAAGGCTAAAGGCCAGAATGAGCTAACTTCTGTGAAAAACACAAATGCCAACAACAAGAAGAAAGGACTTTTTAAAGCTATTCTCAGAGCGAGAAGAAGAAAGAAAAAATAGAAGCATTGGTTGCTTGGATGATGTAATAATGTTAACAAATGACACATAAAACATAACTGCTCGACTCTTATTTTGTTTCAAGAGTACTAAAAGAATTTATATGTTTGGTCATGGAACCATGTCTCTTTAAAGGATTGTAAGAATTGAAAAGCTATGAGAAGACTAGATATGGGCAGTTATGATGCAGTTTTTTAAAAGGGAAAATGGGCATTACAGAAACCATGAATTAGCAAGTTTGTTGTTGGATCCCAGGACAATTATAGAATAGATTATTAAATAGATGATCCGTAATAATTTAGGAAGTTGTTCATCCTTTGTTCTTGAAGAGAACCAATGATATTAGGAGAGTGATGTCTTGAATTGTAAATTAATTGGATTTAAGTGAGGCAGAACTGTGCAAAGTCATTAGCCCCACTCTCTCTTCCAGAGTCATTGGAGTCCAGTGGCAAAACATAGGTCAGGATGACTGGCAATGGCCCAAGATGCAGTGGGAGACCTTGGCCTTTTTTAGCCAAGGTCTTTACCAGGTCTCAGTTTGTCTGAGGCAAGACCTATTCAGCCGTTAAAGCCTAGGTAAGAACTGGGGTAAAAGATAGCCTACTTTTCCTTCATGAAAGAGTAAATCAGGGAAGGGAAGACCCTCAGAGTTTCTGGCCAGAACAGAAATAATTCTTAGGAAATAGCAAGCACAGGGAGCCAGCATGGGGTCACTAAAGTCTGATAATGCCAAAATGATCTCATTTCCTTTTTTGATAGAGTTACTTAACTCATAGGGCTTTCTAGTAACATTGTATATCTGAATTATCAGAAAGACATCTGGCAAAACTATCCTTTTACTCACTCAGTCTCATCACCGGAGAACCATCTGTGACTTCTTTGTGTATTGCATCCAATCAATCATGAAGTCCTATCGATTCAACCTCTGAAACATACCTAGTGTTCATGCCCTCCTTACCATTCCCACAATCTGATCTCTCTAGCTTAGGCCCTTATTATCTCTTGCCTATTATAATACTCTCCAAACTTGTTTCCCTTTCATTGGTTTCCTCCCTTTTAATCCATTTCTACATGTTAATATTAAATTAATCTTCCCAATGCCTAGTTTTAATTATGTCACTCCTCTGCTTAAAATCTTTCAGTAGTTCTTTACCTAAGAATAAAGGGTAGGGGCAGCTAGGTGGTACAGTGGATAGAGCACCGGACCTGGAGTCAGGAGTACCTGAGTTCAAATCCAGCCTCAGACACTTAACACTTACTAGCTCTGTGACCTTGAGCAAGTCACTTAACCCCAATTGCCTCACTAAAAAACAAAAAATAGAATAAAGGGTAAACTCCTTAAGCCAGCATAGTATGATAGAAAGTGGGCTAGATTTGGAATCAAGGAACCTTGTTTCAAATTCTGGCTGTGACATGTGGCCTTTGGCAGGTTACTCCCCTTCTCTAGAACTCAGTTTGCTCATCTATAAAATAAAAAAGTTGGATTAGATGCCAGTTGGTAAAAAAGAATTTATTACATGTTTTTCTGCACCAAGATCTGTGCTGTTGCTGGAGATACAAATAAAGGAAAAAATCATGGTCCTTCCCCTTAAGATGTACACTCTAATGGGGGAGACAGTGTGCAAATAACTATGTACATACAAGATAGGTACGATGTAAATGGAAAGTAATATCAGAAGGAAGGCACCAGCAGTGAGAAGGACCTGAAGAAGCCTCTTGTAGAAAGGAAGGATTTGAGCTGTGTGTCCCAGGAGGCCTGGGAAATGAAGCATTCCAGGGATGGGAAATGACCAGTGAAAAGTCACAGGGATGGGAAATGGAGCATTGTGTGCACAGAATAGCAAGTAGGCTGGGGCACTTGGATTGTAGAGCCTGTGGTGTAAGACTGGGGACGTAGGAAGAAGCCAGGCTATAAAGAGTTTTTCCAGATGAACTGTAAGGTCACAAAGCCTGTAATCCCGGAATAGCAGACTGGTATTACAAGTCTCCACGTTTTGGCTCTGATTTACATGTTCAGCTTTATGCCACATTAATCTTCCTTATATATTCTAGCCAAATGTGAAAATTTAGTAGACTACAAACATGTCTGAAGTCTTTTACCTCCAATAATTTATTCACACCATCCCCTATTTCTATAATTCTCACCCCATCTGTGACTATTAAAATCCTACCCATTCTTCCAGGCCCATAACATATACCATGTGATCCATGATTCCCAGGAGAATGAAGCCTTCTTTAAGGCTTGGTACTGTTTTGCCTTTTTATACTCACAATTTCATGATCCCAAGAACCTAGTACAGTTCTCAGCACACAGGAAGTACTTAATTAATACTTTTCAAATTCAATTCAATTGAATTGTCTTTCTAGATCAGCAAGATGAAAACAAAAGCACTGGATTTGACATATGGGGACCTGGGATTTAAATCTGGCCTCTGCTCATTAAGACTTAGTTGACCTCAGTTTTAAGTCACTTCAATTTCTCTAGGTCTCCATTTTCCTCATCTATTAAATGAGGGAGTTGTAAAACATGATCACTAAGGGTTCCTTCCAGGTCTAAACCCTATGACTGGGTTAGCCAGAAGTGATCTCATCACCTTAAAAATCCTCATAGAAACTAATTCATTCCTAACTTATATACTTATCACAATATATTTTCTATTATAGTTACCTGTACATATGTCATTTCTCTTACCATGTCATAAACTCCTTGAGGTCAGTTTTACTCACCATTGTTATCTCCTTTGGGGCTTAGTACAGAGTTTCAAATATCAAGCACATAATAAATGCTTGTTCAATAAATGTATGAAGTGTACAGGTAGTTGGAGTCATTGCTGGTTGAATAACCACATGTTGACTAATGGATCAATTTCAGTCTGGAAGAAGGCCTCTGGTAACATTCCATTTTGTTCAAAATGTTTCTGTCAAGCACTTGAATAAAGAAATAGAAGTATAATGATTAAATTGGCAACTGACCAAAAGTTAGGGTGGATAGCTAATAGGTGGCATATAGTACAATAAACCTTCAACAAGATTTCAAAAGGGTTAATGCAATAGAATTAAGAAATCTAATAGAGATAGATGTATAGTTTTGAACTTAGACTTAAAGCCCAACTTCATAAAAATAGAATGAGGAGTATTTGGGGGATATAAAGCATGGGTAGGCAGCATTTTTATGTGAGAAAGACCTGAGAATTTCAGTTGACTACTATCTCAATATGAGGCTAATTCAAATCTTAGGCTGCATCAATAGAAGTGCAATGTTCACAGCAGGGAAGGCAGTCTTCATTCTGTGCTGGTCAGACCACATCTGGAGTATTGTGTACAAATGTGCATAGCCCATTTGAAGTGAGACATTGACAAAATGGAATACATATAGAGAAGGGCAACCGGCCTGGAGAGTTTTCTGGAATGGTTGAAGAAATTGCGGTTGTTTAACTGGAAAAGGGAAGAATTATGGAGCCATTACAGCTGTCTTCAAATATATGAAGGATTGTGTTGTAGGACAGGAATTTTTACTTATTTTTTGTAGCTACAGAGCCCTGAAATAGGATCAATAGACTGATTTATAGGGAGGCAGGTTTAGGTTCAGTGTAAAGAAGAACTTATTGATATTTTTGTTCTTGTTCAGTTGTTTCAGTGGTGTCTGACTCTGTGACCCCATATTAGGTTTTCTTAGCAAAGATACTAAAGTGGTTTGCCATTTCCTTCTCCAGTTAATTTTACAGATGAAGAAGCTGAGACAAACAGGGTTAAGTGTCTTACCATTCATAAGCATATGAGGACATATTTGAACTCAGGTCTTCCTGACTGCAGGCCCAGCACTCTATCCACCCCACCACCTAGTTAAAAATGTAATAGTTTATCTGTAAAGACAGAGAATGCCTACCTTATAGTGGGAGGAGTTCAAGCACATGCTGGATATTGCAAGGAGTGGGGAATAATACCTATTATTATTCAAGGCATTGTGCTAAGCACTTTACAATTATTAACTCATTTGATCCTCACAACAACCCTGTGAGGTAGGTGCTATTATGACCCCCATTTACAGATGAGGAAACTGAGGTACACAGTGACTTGTTCATGGTTACACAACTGGTAAGTATCTGAGTCCAGATTTGAACTCAGGTCTTCCTGACTCCAGGTCTGGTGCTCTATCTACTACACCACCTTTGTTGTTGTTCAGTCATTTCTCACTCTGCATTATCCCATTTGGGGTTTTCTAGCTAAAGATACTGGAGTAGTTTGCCATTTCCTTTTCCAGCTTATTTTACAGATGAGGGAACTGAGGAAAAAAGGGTTAAGTGACTTGCCATGGGGTCACACAGCTAAAGCCAGATTTTAACTCAGATAAGTCTTCCTGACTTCAGGCCTGGCAATATATCAACTGAGTCACCTAATTGTCCATAGAAAAGCCATGCCAGTAGGAACAAGATGAACAAGAAAGACAACTGGTCAAAAGGAGATTACAGGGGTCTCTTTGCTAGCACCAGTGGCAGGGCTGTGTTGCATTGCCCATACTTGGATCTGGGTTGCAGTGTTGAGTCTCAGTTCCAGGGCAGGGAGGAGCACCAGCACACCAGACCTTGTGGTCACAGAGGAGCTGGGACTATGATCACAGTTCTAGGATGGAAACAAGTGCTTGTGATCATTCCCAATCCAGAGCACAGGTCAGGAAAGTAGCAAACACGCTCCCTCTAGATTATGCTACCTTGGAAGAACCAAAAACTTTCCCAGAATTACCTCTGAAAACAGCTGCACAAAAAACCTGAAGCTTGGGACAGTGACCACCTCCAGAAGTAGAGTCCCACTTTAACATAGAACTAAAAGTCAAGAAATAGGCTGGAAAATGAGCAAACAGCAGAAAAAGATCCCGACTATGAAAAGTTACCATGGTAACTTTTCAAACAAACTCAGAAGACAATAAAGTAAAAACTCCTACATCCAAAGTCTCAAAGAAAAATATGAATTGGCCTCAGGCCATGGAAAAGCTCAAAAAGTATTTTTAAAATAAAGTAAGGCAGAAAATGGGAAGAAAAATGAGAGTGATGCAAGAAAATCATGAAAAAACAGGCAACAGCTTGGTAAAGGAGGTGTACACACACACACACACACACACACACACACACAAATACTGAAGAAAATAATACCTTAAAAACAAAATAGGCCAAATTGTAAAAGAGGCAAAAAATCCAATGAAGAGAAGACTGCCTTGAAAAGCAGACTTGGCCAAATGGAAAAGGAAGTACAAAATCTCACTGAAGAAAATAATTCCTTAAAAATTAGAACTGGGCAAGTGGAAGCTAATAACTATAAGTTATCAAGAAACATTAAAGTACAATCCAAAAAATGGAAAAATAGAAGACATTGAAAAAACAACTGACCTGAAAAATAGATTCAGGAGTAATAATTTAAGAATTATTGGACTACCTAAAAGCCATGATTTTTTTTTTAAAAGCCCAAACAGCATCTTTCAAGAAATTATCAAGGAAAACTGTCCTGATGATTTAGAATTAGAGGGTAAAATAGAAGTTGAAAGAATATACCAGTCAACTCCTGAGAGATCCCTAAATGAAAACTTCCAGGAATATTATGGCCAAATCCCAGAGCTTCCAGGCCAAGGAGAAAATATTACAAGCAGCCAAAAAGACACATTTCAAATATTTTGGAGCCACAGTCAGGATAACACAAGATTTGGCAGTTTCTACATTAAAGGATCAGAGAACTCAGAATATAATATTCTGGGAGGATATAAGAGCTAGGATTACAACCAAGAATCACCTACCCAGCAAAACTGAGTATAAGTCTGGGGGGGGTGGGGGGGGAGTGGAATGGGCAGTTAATGAAATAGAGGACTTTCAAGCATTCCTGATGAAAAAGACTGGAGCTGAATAGAAAATTTGACTTTCAAATATAAGACTCAAGAGAAGCATAAAAAAGGTAAACAGGAAAGAAGAAATTATAAGGAAACTTACATGTTTAAAGTGCTTGGGAAAATGATACTTGTAACTCCTAAAAACTTTTTTCATTATTGGGACAGTTAGAAGGATACAGAGGGCACGGGTGTGAGTTAAATATGATGGAATGATTACCTAAATAAATAAATAAAATTAAGCAGTTGGAAAGAAGAATGCACTGGGAGAAGGGGAAGGGGAGAGGTAGAATGGGGGTAATTTATCTGACATAAAAGAGGTGTAAAGGAGCTTTTACAATAAAAGGGAAGTTGGGTGGGGAGCAAATGAAACTTATTTTCATTGGAATTGGCTCAAAGAGGTAACATTCACATTCAGTTAGGTGTGGAAATCTATCTTACTATAAGGAAAATAAAAGAGGAAGGGGATGAAAGAAGAGGGAGGGGCTAATAGAAAGGATGATGGATTGGGGAAAGTCAAAGTCAGAAGCAAACACTTTTGAGAATAGACAGGGTGAAAGGAGAGAGAGTGGGATAAATGGGGAAAATAGGATGGAGGAAAATACATAGAAATTACTTTGAAAAAATTTACATCGAGTTTCTCTAATAAAGACGTCATTTCTCAAACATATAGAGAACTGAGTCAAATTTATGGAAATAAGAGCCATTCCTCAATTGATAAATGGTCAAATGATATGAACTAGCAGTTTTCAGATGAAGTAATCAAAGCTATCTATAGTCATATGAAAAAATGCACTAAATCACTACTGATTCAAGAAATGCAGTTAAAACTCTGAGCTACCACCTCATACCTATCAGATCAGCTAATATGATAGAAAAGGAAAGTGACAAATGTTGGAGGGAATATGGAAAAACTGAAACACTAATGCACTGTTGACAAAGTTGTATAATGATTCGGCTATTCTGAAGAGCAATAAGGAACTATGCCCAAAGGTCTATAAAACAATATAAAACCCTTTGACCAAACAATACCACTACTAGATCTGTATCCTGAAGATATATAAAACAAAAAGGAAAAGGACCTATATGTACAAAAATATTTATAACATCTCTTTTAGTGGTGGCAAAAAAAAATGGAAATTGAGGGGATATCCATCAATTGGGGAATGGCTGAACAAGTTTTGATATTTGATTGTGATGGAATGCTATTGTGCTCTAAGAAACACAGCAGGATGCTCTCAGAAAAACATATAAAGACTTACATGAACTGATGCAAAGTGAAATGAGCAGAACCAAGAGAATATTATATGCAGTAACAGCAATATTATATGATGATCAACTGTGAATAACTTCACTATTCTTAGCAATACAATGAGCCCAGAAAATTCTGAAGGACTTATGATAAAAATGCTATCTATCTCCAGAGAAAGAACTCATGGAGTCTGAATACAGATCAAAGCATACTTTTTCTTTATTTCTCTTGGGAGTTTTTGTCTTTGTTTTTTTTTCACAGCATGACTACACATGTATAAAACTATGTCAAATTGCTTACCTTCTTAATAGAGGGGGAGGAAAGAAAGGGGGAAGGAGAGAATTTGGAATCCAAAATTTGAAAAAATATTAAAGTGGATTTTACATATAATTGCAGAAAAACAAGATATTAAATTAATTTTTAAAAGGATAAGAACTTGACTAATTGAAAGGCATCTAGATGGTGGTGGCAAGGGTGATCAGAAGGACTATAGGACATGATCAGGCCATGTTGGGCAAAGGTACAGGGGCTGTTTGGCTTAGAAAAGAGAAAGCAGAGGATGTGATAGCTATGTTCAAGTATTTGAAGGCCTTTCATGTGGAGGAATGATTAGGTATCATGCTTAGCACAGAGGACAGTTTGATATAAGGAAGAACTCCCCCCCCCCCAAAGTGGAATGGGTGTTCCTACATTGGAATTGTAAATTCTTAATCACTAGAAATGTTCAAGTGCAAGTTGGATGATCCCTTCATCAGAGATGTTCTGAAGAGAATTCCCATCAAGTATAACTTGGACCTAAAGGCCTTCACTTGAGAGTCTATAAATCTTTGTCAATCTATAAAAGCTGGGCCTCCTGCCCTTCTTTCTTCTCTACATGTCTAATCTTTTCCCCCCTTCTCTCTTCTCTTTCTGAAGAGAGAGGAGAAAGGGTGAAAGGACAATCATTTTTGATTGAAGAAGAAAGAAGATTTCAAGATTCCCTTTTCTCCCATTCTGGTTACATGGCAGGCTTTTATTCTGCTTTGTAAAAGCCTCAGTCCTTCTTTCTCTTCCCTCTGACCCCATTCCCCCAAGGTTCTCCACCAAATCATCTCCTTCATGCTAACAGACAGAATCTCTGGGGTGGGATGTTAAGTAGGGAACTATATTCCCCAGGAGAAAAAAAAAAAAAGATTGACCCATAAGAGAAAAAGAATGCTGACCTGTAAAGTCGCCAGCAACTTCCCAGAGAGCTCTCCTAGGGGGTCATTTTACCCTGGTAACAGATCATTCACTCTCAAGTGGGAACAAACAAAGTCGCTGAAGTAAAACGACACTTTGGGGCTCAAGCTAACAGCACCCCCTGCCACATTAGGGACAGCTGGCTTCTTTTCTCAGGGCAGGGCTTAACCTGACCTGGGAAGTATTAAGAGGAAGATACTGTGTGCACTAGGTGGCAGAGACAGAGTTAATGCCAGTATGGAGCTCTGAGGAGAGGAAAACAGAAGACTATTACTGTCAGGCGATGAAGAGGAGGATGGGAACTCCTGGGGCGGGGGGAACATGAACCCCTGGCAAAGCAGCTCCATAGGAGGTGGAAAGCGAACTGTGAGAGTCTGAAAGCCCAGACACACAAGTTCTTACACAACTGAGATAGGAATACAGGCAAGTGAATCTTTTGAGTCAGTTTCCTAGCAACATAGGGGCAGTGTAATTTGGGGCATTTTGTTTTCATTAACTATAAATAGTGGCTCCTGAAAAGAGTCTGAGCAACTAAAGAAAAGGGGGGTGGGAAAGAAGAACTTACTGATGGCTCATACTTCACTCTACTACTGTGTTCCAATAAGGAAAAAGAAAATTACCAAATCCACCTGCTTGATAATCTGTCTCAACAAGTCTTATCCAGGGGTTAAGTTGAATATTTAAGAGTCAGAAGTGATGGGGCCTGTAGGACTATCCCTGGGTAGAATTGTGAAACAGATAAAGGTAAATGTTGGCATCCCTAGCCACCTGGTTCTGTGCCCTTTGTTTTCCTCAATGATATCTCCTTCTTCCCATGATGCCTGGTGCCCTCATAACTTTTTCCTCTTCCCCTTTGAAAAGTACATGTCCTGGAATCCTTCAATCTCAAATACTCAAATCATCCCCAAAGGAGAAAAGATCTATTTGTTCAAAAATATTTGTAGCAGCTCTTTTGTGGGTGGCTAAGAATTGGAAATCAAAGGAATGCCCATCAACTGGGGAATGACTAAACCAGGCTGTGGTACATGATGGTGATGGAATATTATTGTGCTATAAGATATCACAAGCAGGATGATTTCAAAGACTTACATAAACTGATGTATAATGAGCAGAACCAAGAGAACAGTGACAGCAATATTGTTTGACGAAGAACTGTGGATTACTTAACTATTCTCAGCAATACAATGATCGAAGGTAATCCCAAAGGCCTAATGATGAAGCATACTATCCACCTCCAGAGAAAGAACTGATATTGACTGAACACAGACTGAAGCATGCTGTTTTTCATTTTCTTTCATTTTTTCTTTTATTCAAGTTTTCTTGTACAAAATTACTAATATGTCAATGTTTTACATAATTGTACATGTAATAACCTATATCTTATTGCTTACTATTTCAGGGAGGGGGATGGGAGGGAGGAAAAGAGGAATAAAATTTAGAACTCAAAACTTTAAATAAAAAAATGTTTATTATTTTTAAAAGATGATGATCCAGTATTCTAAAGGACTCATGAAAAATACTGTTCACCTCCAAAGACAGAATTGATGAACTCTGAGTGCAAGTTAAAGTATATTTTTTAAAAAACCAAAAATAATACTCAAATGATCTATGAGCTCATTAATTCAGGTGTTCCCTCCAGTGATGAAGACCGTGATTCATGGTTTTCCAATGGTATGACTTTTGTCCAAATCATCCCAAAATTAACTACGGAGGGCTGCCTGACATGCTGAGCATTTTACCTTATATTGAAAGGATTCCAGTGGGATACTCTTCCACCTGTCATTCCCCATTCTTGACACATGACCTTCAATTCCTTGATAATGTCTTTTACTCCTGTTTTGCTTTAGAATTCCTTATTGGTTCCATGCAGCCTGCTCATACCCACCATGTACATCTTTACTTTCCTATGTATGGTACTGTGATAAAATAATGGAATTTGGCAGACACCAAGGGGCCCCACCTGATTGATTTAGTATTGTTTGAATTGGGTGAAAATGAGAAACTAAGTACCTACTTAAGGATGATTGGATGGAGGCCACACCTGGCCGGCCCTGAGTGACAGTGTTGATGGACTACTGATGTCAGCAAGAGACCACTCTCAAACAACCAGTTTGAAGGACCTCCCCTTTGGGGGAGGGAGAGGGGAACTAGGACGTGGATGCTCACTCATAGAAGAACTCTCTTTTTGGTGAGGAGGAACCAGCGTGGTGGCAGATGGAGAACAGTGGGGGCCCCTCTTAGTCATTCAGACACTAGCTTAGTGGTGAGAGATTTCACGTGGGCTGCTAGGAAAGGAAATTGCTTTCTTTCTCTCTGGCTATACTGAATTAGATCTAAGCTAGGATATCCATGCTATATGGAATCTGTTCTCGATATCTCTCTCTCTTTCTCTCTCTCTCTTCACTAACTTATAATATATATTTTAATAAATCTTTAGAAGTAAACTCTTGCTAAATTTATCAATGATTTTTGCCAGCTTTCCCCCAAGACTGGGGGGGGGACAGATGAGAACCCACAATTTAGATTTTAAACAACACAGTACTCATTTTTAATTTTTAAAAGGTAATTATGTTCTATGTCTCACTTCCATATAGCCACAGATCTTTCATGTTATGGTATAAAATGATTGCTAATATTTTCAACTTGTTCCTTTGGGAGTCTGTATGTAATGGGGGTTCTATCTATGCTCCATCTGATGAGCTGTCCTTTCCATATTCCAAATTAGCCCTGTCAATCAAACTGAGGCCTTTAGAAAAGATCATTCCAGGGTCTAAAAGGCCATGAAATACTGGTTACCTGGAAGATCTTAGAGCATTGGTGGTTCACAATAGAAGTGGAGAAATGGAAGCTGGAGTCTCCTTTGTGCCTAGTCACCCCTTGATTCCAGTCTATTCCTCCTCTAGTGATGAATAGAGAGTTAGAATCAGAGGTCCTATAGCCCAGTTGATGAGCTAATTGTTTTAGTAGGTATTTAATGTTTTCCTTCTCCTTTATTTCTCTGGTCACAAAGAAACTGTATAGTCAAGCTGTGCTTGTGTGATTAATTCTGGTTTTTTCATACTCATATAATCAAAGTCCATTGAAATATGGGAGGAAGCAGTAGTGTTTTTTTCAGTGAGTAGGGACTCAAACCAAGAATTTAACTACATAGACCCATATAGAACACATCCCTGTCCTAATAAAGTGAACATTTGGAGAACCATGGAGAGTTTGGTATTTTCCCCAAGCACCTTTGGTGTTGTGTGTGTGCCCACTGGATGGGGTGAGTTTGGGTCTGTCTAGTGTCCATTTCCTTTTGTTAGGCAGTAGCATACTCATGGCCAACATTTTGTGAGTACCATGGTTCTGTGCCACCTAGGTGTCCCCATTCCCATATATCTTTACAGAATTATTTCCATAGACTTCCCCTCATGCATTCTGCAATAATTGCCCAATTGGCTTTTTCATCGTTTCCTGCATTTAATATTCTGTTTTCTGCTTCCATGATTTTTCATAGAGCTGTTCCCCATCCCTGCCTCCTTACCTCTACCACTTAGAAGCATTCTTCAAAGCATAGCTCAAAGAATAGGTCATGTGTGAGGCCCTTCCCAAATCTTTCTAGTTGCTAGTGCCTTCTTAATCCAACAATGAAACTATTTAGTTACAGAAACTAATTGAATAAGTAAAAGGGATTTTTCACCCAGTAGAACATAAACTCCTTGTGGGAAAGAACTATTTCCTTTCTGGTTTTTGTATCCCCAGTACTCATCATGTTGCCTTGTACATTGTAGGTTCTTAAAAATCCTGTATCAATTAATTAATAGGGTTTTAACTCCAAAGGTCAATAAATCCAGCATGTTTGCGTGGTGTACTGGGTGGGCTCAGTGGACAGAGTGCTAAGTGGAAGATCTGAGTCTGACCTCAGACACTTACTTCTATAGAAGTCACTTGACTTCTATTTGCCTCGGTTTCCTTATTTGTAAAATGGGGATAATAACAGCACCTGCCTCCAAGGATTATGAGGATCAAATGAGATAATATTTGAAAGTGCTTAGAACAGTGCCTGACACATAGTAGGTGTTATATAAATGCTAGCTATTATTGTTACTATGATTTGCCCCAAACAGCAGGCATGTCAAAAATTGGCCTGAGCAAGCCTTTGCCTGCCTCCAGTTCAGAACTTTCCCCTAATTCCCCTGGACCATCTGCATCCATTCCCCCATTCCCCTCACTAACCAAATGGAGACAAAAGGATTTTAAACCATGGCACACTTATTTTAACAGGTTTCCAACTACAGTGAGAAAAGCAAGTTTCATCTGATATTAGAAATGAATTTTTGGTATCACAAAGTAGGAGATCAATAAATATTTAATGAATAAATGAATTAATTCTGTATTTGACTTTGGATAGAGAAAAAGGCTGATAGCCTTAAGTTAACCAGGGTTGGTGACCCAAGGCCCTTGCAGGCAGAACTGCTGGCTAAGAGATCCAAGCTCAGCAATTCTCTTCTGAGTCATTTTCCTTGGCTGCCAGATGTGAACAATGACACTCATCAACTTTCTAGAAATGTTATAAGGATCAACTAATGAATCACAGTGATGCATTTTATGAATACAAAATACCTTATAATGTCTGAGACCCAGTTCTATGATGCATTAGATTAGTTCTCCCTCCTCTATCTATTCCCCCTCAAATCCTACACACACACACACACACACACACACACACACACACACACACACACACACACACGACCCCCTTATCTGTAGGAAGAGGAAATAGTGAGCAGTGATAAACAGACATTCTAGCATCATATAGGTGAGAAGCCTATAGTGGAAAGAGCTTTGAAAATTAATTGGAAAGGGGAATAAATAGGTTTGTCAAATCCCAATGATGCAGTAACCTACTTCTTAAAGATTATAGGTACAATAAGAAAATTGGTTAAATCTGAGATACTCTCCCTCGCCTCCCTTATTTTTTTAAAAATGGGGTTACATTTTATTCCATAGGATTTAACCTACTTGAAATCCTTATTATAATTCCTACAATATGCCATATTAATGTGGTCTGTTCTGCTTTGCTTGGTACAAGAACCAGCTTGTAGCATAGCACAAAGTGTTTTTTACAATTACCTGCTCAGTTCATCTGTCTGCTCTTTCATCACTATCAAAGTCATTTTTGTTTAGAACTAAAGTTAAAGGGGAAAAGAGGTCAGGGGTAGTTGAAGAGTGCCAGGATTATGTGGAGTGGGCACGTCAAGAACAAATATTAACAGTGTGAATTGTTTTGCTATCCTAAGGGAAAGCAGAGGTGGTAGCTTTTTATACTATAGTAATCCTTTTAAGGAGGGCTGAGAACACAGCAACTAGCCCTTATTTCTTTATAATTTAGAGGTTGAACATGGGGGAGTGTTGTTTGTCAATTTCTCAATTTACTCTTTACTGTTGCGTGGCTTTCTACACAATGCAACCCATGCAGATTTTTTTGTTTTGTTCTGGTTGTCTCCCTTCTGAATTATTAGAATCTTGCTCTGATGCAAATACGAATACAGAATCTCAAAATTAAGGTGAAGACTTTTTTATCAGCAAAAACAATAATTAGGAATAGGGACTGAACGTGTGGCTTCATTGGTGTAGGGAACTTCCTCTATCCACTCAGTTTGCCATCATTTTTGCAAGTTGGAGTCATAGTTATCTAGAACTCTGAGTGACTCAATGACTTGTCCAAGGTCATAGCGCCAAGATATACCAGGGACAGGATTTGAATCCAAGTCTTCTTGGTTTCAAAGACAGCTATCTAATAACTCCCTCTACCAAAATACTATTTTGATGACACAGAAGCCTCCATAGGTCCTCCAAGGATATACCAGCCATATACGAGCCTTGACATGTCCTACCAATCTAGCTTCAAATGAGGGACCAACAAGATTCTACATTTCTGTCACATGAAGACCATCCTGTTTTATCATCAGAATGGCCTCACAGAAATGATTTTTTTTTGGCAGAGTGAGCCTGGAAGATCATCAACTGAGTTATACAGAAGTTGAGATCTTCATTGATGGGAATCCCCACATTGAGGAAGTATTTTTTAAAAAATTGTTTATATTGGGGGCAGCTAGGTGGTACAATGGATAAAGCACAGACCCTGGATTCAGGAGGACCTGAGTTCAAGTCCGGCCAAAGACACTTGATACTAGGTATGTGACCCTGGGCAAATCACTCAACCCTCATTTCCCCACAAAAAAAAAAAATTGGTTATATTGTCTTTGGTAGAATTCAACCCACTTGAAATCTGTTTTATTATTTCTAATATGTCATATTATATTTGTGACTTGATTATACTTGCCAATGAGAGACAGGATTAGCACAGACGAATATCATTCATGTATAATTTCTTCTCACAGACCAAATATCCACCTTTTGACCAATACCATGTATATAATAGCTCTTCTTTAACATATACAATTTAATATGTACAAATATATTGACATAATTTAATATATACAAATACCATAGTTGCATATATGAATATTTGTGTTTTATGTTTATATGTGTATTTTGTATATGGAGTGTCATTTCAGAATGCATTTTCCCCCCAAATCATACTGTTTTTCTGACTGCCCATGTACCTGGCTAAGCTTTTCAGGATTGAAAGTCTATTTCCAGAACACGTGTTACCAATGCTGCCTTTAGTCTGAAATCTCAACAGAAATATTTTTAAAGTTCACATGTTACTCTATGTAGGGATATTTTTAGGAATATCCTGGGAACTGCCTCCTTGAAAAAAAGAAATGTGCCTATGACACACTTTTAAGGTTAATCTGCCTTATTAACATATTTTCCATCACTTTTTAAAGTCTATAATCAACAAAACAACCAAGTTCTGATTTGTAGTGTTGGCTGATTTTCCAGGTGTAAATGCTCACACTGAAAATTTAACAATTGGCAGCCACTTTAAACTGGCACCAGCCCATCCCAAGATGTTGCTATAAAAATGTAAATGATAGATTACCAACTGCCACTTCCCACACCAAGCCTTTTCTGATTCCTTCAATTGCTGGCATAGGATCATAGGCTTAGAACTGGGAAGGACCTTAGAAGTCATATAGTCTAATCCCCTCATTTTAAAGATGAGGAAACTGAGACCCAAAGAAATTAAATGACTTTCATGAGGTCACACAGGTAGAAAGCGTCAGAATGAGAATCTGAACCCAGGTCTCTTCACTTCAAATCTTAACACTGCCATTCTGCCTGTCAGAATCTCCCCCTTCTACCCCCAAATAACTGCTTTGTATTGACTTTGTATATGTTTTGTACTGATTTCTCTGTTTATATGTTGTTCCCCTCTTTGCACCCTATCCTAAATGTCCAGTAGGTTGTAAGTTCTCAATTGGAGATCAGGAGAAATACTGAAAAGAAGATTTAGAAGCCATGGCTAGGAGATATGTCATTTCTCAAGAGCCTGGGTTGTTATCACCGCTACCCCTTACATAGGGTCTTCAAAGCACATGTAAAAATAAAGTTTTCTCCTTAATGTTGATTTTAAACCACAATTAGGGACTCTGAGGGTTCATTCAGAATCTTAGCTAGTATTTGTTAACTGTTTAAGAGTCAGAATGATGATGCAGCTTTAACAGTGCTAAATATCCACCCTAACCTCCTTAAATACATAATCAGTGTTACCTGGCATTCCAGGTGATGAACAGGTTTCTTGGGCTGGGCTCTACTTCATTTCCTATTGTCCCTGAAAAGGGAAAGTTATTTGTACAGATTTAAGGTGTGGTGTTGATGAATAGTGACTTGTGTTTAAACGACACCTATCTCTAAGGCCTTTGAAGGTCTTCCCTGCTGAGTCCCTTTCAATTTCTCAGCTTGTGGTTAGACTTCAAGATAGAAGATCAAGGCTAAGTTTATTATCTGCGTTGCCCCTGACTGGTTCTGTGACTGGTGAACCTCTGAATGACTAAATTTATCCCTGTGGAAGATAGGTTTCAAAATTGGAGGACTAGCAAGAATGTTGAGAGGTCATTTAGTTCACCTTACTGCATTTAGGAAGAAATGCATCTCCCTGTGGTCACAGTTGTAGTTATTTTTCTGTTTCTCTCCATGTTGTTTTTGGGTTGCTGTTTTTCTAATATCAAATTTGGGTGGGTATGTTGAAATTGTTTCTTTCCTCCTCTGTCCTGTTGTCAAGAATAAAAATAAAATATAATGATCCTGGAAATCTCTTGGTAATCATTGTATAAAGGTATGATTCCCCCAAGTGAACACATTAGCTTTAAAATCTCATTTTTATTGGTATATTTTGTTTTTACATCTTCATTTATGAGTCCTTCTCCCTACCTAGCTAGTCATTACATGCAACAAAGATTTTAAAAGAAAAAGGAAAGCAAAACAGGCCAACAAAACAAATCAATACATAACTTGCTTCTAAAGTACATACTAGTATTCCACACTCAGAAACTTGCCCAGAGAACTGAGAACAGAGGGAACTGGGCCTGTGTTTGGCTCTATCAGCCTGAAGAAAAGGGGATTAAGATCCAGCTGAGACCAGTTCTTTTCCCCAAGAAGTCACCTGGACCAAGGCTGGTGATGCATGAATTGTCCAACATGAGAGGAGGCTGAGAAAGCTTCGAATTACAGTCCCTAGAGAAGCCACCATCAAAGGAGAAAAAATCAGGAAGTGAGAAATAGGGGATAGTCAGAGGAAAAGATTGGGATTACCAGAGAATTTGAGGAAAGGAAGAGAAATAGAGAGGGTGTCATAGAATTATTTGAACTGGGATTTGAAAAATTGGTAAGATTTCAACAAATAAAGAGGGGCAGCCAAAAAGGAAGAGGGACTTTCAAGGATAGAGAGAGGGGTTAGCAAAGGTACAGATGTGGAAATGTACAGATATATTCAGGAAAAGGTGAGTAATCTAGTTGACTAGATCATAGAATAAGTAAAGGGGAGCGGTATGAGATCATGCCAAAAAAGAAGGTTGGTACCACCTTGTGGAAAGTCTGGAGACATAAGAGTATCAGTCTGGTTGTAGTTCTATGGGTTTGGAATGAGTGACTAGAGGCATGGAGACTGGTTAGGTATACATACTACAAGTTCATAAGAAATAATAAGGGACCAAACTAGGGTCCTGGCAGGGGGAAAATCAAGAAGTTAATTCAAGAGACAGGTTTGGGAACTGGATGGGATGAAGAAGGAGTTGAAGATGACACAGGTTTTCTGAGTCAGAACAACTGGGAGAATTAAGTCATTGACAGTAATTGTAGAATCAGAAGGTGGAACTCGTTTCTATTTGTCCTGCACTCCTCACTAAAGGAAAATGAGAAATGATTACCCAATCATAAATAGAAATCTTTCTTGTATTCCCTTTCTTTTCCTCTCTCCTTCTCACCATCTTTCTCTACTATGTGTTTGGCACAAACACCCTGAATCCATTTCCAGGACACTTTTAACCACAGAAGATTAGCAGACATCATGGTAAGGTCCCTAAGTGCTTTTACACAATAAAAGGCATTTCCCCCCTTCTTATTGGACCATATCCTATGGTTAGCAGGAGTCTCAGCTCAGGGACTTGGCGTCTACTGAGAAAGATTGCACTTTCAGGTGCTGGATTCTTTGACTCTTGGAGCTGGCTCAACCCAGCCCTCCGGTGGTTGTTACCAAGCTCTTCTATTGCAAAATAATTGCCTTTGGAGGCTTCACTCTCCAAGAGATACAAGAGAAAAAGGGAAAAGCAAACTTTCTCCCCAGACCTACCAGAGGGGGAACCAGCTTACTTTTTTTTTTTTTTAGTGAGGCAATTGGGGTTAAGTGACTTGCCCAGGGTCACACAGCTAGTAAGTGTTAAGTGTCTGAGGTCGGATTTGAACTCAGGTACTCCTGACTCCAGGGCCGGTGCTCTATCCACTGCGCCACCTAGCCGCCCCTGCCAGCTTACTTTTTAAAGGTTTCCAGGGGAATGGCTGATCCTTCAGGCAGCCAGTCACTGTAAGTTCCTTGTGTTCCTATTGCTTGCCTTCATCTAGTGGACAACCCCCTATAATTCCATCTGGTTATCTGGTTAACTGATGAACTTCTTCAACCTATATTATCAAACTACATAGCAAAACTCTTCAATGTGACATGAGAATGAACATATATGTATGTATATAAACACATATATGCAAACACACATGGAGCAGTTAGGTGGTACACTGGCCCTGGAGTCAAGAGGACATGAGTTCAAATCTCAACTCAGACACTTACTAGCTATGTCCCCCTGGGTAAGTCACTTGACCCCAATTGCTTCAAACATCCAGTCATCCTGATGTATATTTTGCCACGGAACCTAGATGGCTCTGGAGAACAGAGTGAAGCTGGTGACTTTGCACAGCCCTCCCTCACTTAAATCCAATTCACTGCAAGTCATGACATTACCTCCTCCTGTTAGTGAAGGACAAAAAACAATACACACACATATGTATGAGTGTGTGTGTGTGTATACTTATATATATGCAAGACTTGTCCCCCCTTCTTCCTCTCTCTTTTCAATTTAAAACCTTTGATCGGATTCTTAAGACTTCAGGAACATATATATTTTATCAGCTCTCATTAGGTGCAATCCATCCTAGCCCAAGACCTACATTTTAAGCCAAATTCCAGAGATCCAAGTCTGGTTTTTAGGCACTTTCCTCAATCATCTATTTACTTGTCATTTCTCACATTCTTATCTGAAACCCCTTACTTAAATCTTAAATGGTAATAAAAAAGAACATTCATGCCCTGAAAGTCTTCATTTCTTTGATTAGGACTTCTGAATCCCTAGCAATATTTTCTAGATCTTTCTGGCAACATGATGTCCCCATATCAATCATCAGAAAAAAATAGAGGCAGTGTCTGGAGTTATTTCTATGTATATAAAGAATGTTCTAAAGTAAGTAAGGGCAAGGTAGAAATTATGCCTTTGAGTTCACTTATCACTTAGTTTCATAATACAGGTGGGCTCCCACTCTCATTTTTTTTCCAATTTTGGTGTTCAGTTCTTTAGTTTTTATGTTCTTTCCCTCATAATTGATTAGTAACATGCTTTTATGGAGGATATGCTGCTGATTTCTGATTTTTTAAAAAGAACTCTAAAAAAGAGCCTTGTCTTCATTACTTGGAGGCAGCTAGGTAGCTCAGTGCATAGAATGCTGGCCCTAGAGTCAGGAAGACCTGAGTTCAAATGTGACCTCAGATACTAGCTTTATGACCCTGGGAAAGTCATTTAATCTCTATTTGCTTTCATTCATTGAAGAAGGAAATGTTAAACCATCTAGTATTTTTGCCAAGGAAACTCCATGGACAGTATTGGCATGGCATGGCCATGGGGTGACAAAGAATTTGGACATGACTGAACAACTGAACAATAACTTATTACTTAGCTCCAAGCATTCAGAAATGCTTCCTGTTCCCTTTTACTTCTGAGCCACAGGTCAGGAATCTCTTTTGCCTCATAAGCTCCATTTTTTTTCCTTGAAGGCCTTCCATTTTTTAAAAAGAAAATCACATGTTTATAATCACCTATGAATAGAGGAGCATTCCTTTTACCTTCACTTCTACAAGAGAAATAAATCTACATTTGCAGTGCCTTGGCCATGACAAAAAGAGAAACACTGTATCCAAGTCACTGATAAATGCTGCTTGGCCTCCATATTTGCTGGAAGTAAGATCACCTATCTGTTGATCCTGTTGTTAAGCTCTTGTGGCCAGATATGTGACTTGTTTCTTTTTTATCTTGAACCCGTTTATTTTAAACCTCAGTCATTATGAAAAAACACAGACATGCAAAGAAACAAAATTTTAAATTGCAAAACTCACTGAAGGGATGGATAGTTACAATTTGTATAATTGAAGGGAATACTAATGCAGTGAGAGCAAAGATCCATTGAAGCATTGAAATAATAAAATGATGAATTCTAGTATTTTTAAAAGAGATGAATTTTCATTCCATAATTCTGATACATCATTCCCTTTTCCTCAGGTTTATCTTCTGTATTTATCTCATTGATTTACTTGACATTTATAGCTTATGATAAATTTAGAGTATTATATTATATTATGCTATATTTATGGGTTATACAATCTGAGTAGTGGATCTAATCCTATGTTTTACCACACTTCTACCCAACTTTCTGTGATGATTAAAAATATGAGAGACATAGTTTCTGGGTAACTTAATCATTTTATTAGTAGGCTGGCAGGATGGTCATTTGGCCATCTCTCAGACTAAAGACCCCTAATAGCAATGGGGTCCCAGTTCATATACCCTTCCAACTATAGGAGGTTCATCACATAGCAATCAAATCTAATTGGATACAATCAAATGCAATTGGTTGACATGATTGTTATATGTTATATGTTATATGTGGGTTATATTGTTTTGTTTTGTTTTTTGTTTTTTAGTGAGGCAATTGGGGTTAAGTGACTTGCCCAGGGTCACACAGCTAGTAAGTGTTAAGTGTCTGAGGCCTGATTTGAACTCAGGTCCTCCTGACTCCAGGGCCGGTGTTTATCCACTGCGCCACCTAGCTGCCCCCCTATGTGGGTTATATTAAAATGAAGTCCAGGGACATGGGACTTAGATCTTTAAATCTTGATCAAGATGATATCAGAGAAGGAATCTGGACCCCTCAGCAGAAATAGTTTCTACCTAGATGTGGTTTAATCTCATCAGTAAAATCCTTCAGTTATTTAGACAGATGGACCTGTTTCCACCCAAGATTCTTTGTAAGCTTGGTTTGGTCTTGACTCAGATGAAATATTACTTACAAGGAGAAAATGACTTTGGGGTTGAAGGGGTAGAAGGAGAAAGGACTAAGAAAGAATTAGAGAACACTGGGCCCATCCCAAGATATTGATTATAATAATTATTTTTCATATTTCCCGACAGTTTTATTAAATGAGTCCCTTCCCTAATGTTTTTAGCTTTGCACACAGTAGGTGCTTAATAAAATGTTATTGATTAATTGATTTTTATACTCTTGGATTTTTCATAAACTGAGTTATTGTATGTTTGTGGTCCTACTTATGGAAAACTATTTTGTTCAATTTATCTATTTTAAATTTTTTCAGTGTTCAGTATGGTATTAATAATTACCTCTGAGATTATAACCATGCAAGATCTGCTTTTTATCTCTCATAATGCTCCATATGTTTTTAGTGTTCTTCTAATTAAATTTGATTATCACTTTTAATTCTATAAAGTTGCCTAGTGGTGTTTATTGGTACTACATTCAACAAATTAATTTGGGTACTGTTAGGATTTCCATTTTACTGTTTTCAACTTACTCATTTACATTGGATCTCACTTGAAACTAGTTCTTCCTTTATTTCTGCTTAATTTTTTTAATTTGTGTTTTTGAAAATTGCAAACTTTTTCTTTGTAGGGAGGGAACTCATTCCATTTGTACCCAACACATAACTGCTAAATTTGACCTGTCCTTGGTCATACCTAATGAAATTATCCTTTCTTGACAAGAGAATGATAATTTTATTTTTATCAATATTAATCCTTTCTCAAACTTTACCAAAACTATAAAAGTTTCTATATGTTCACAAGTATTTTCACATATTTTTGTGAAAATTTGACTGCTTATAATCATTTTAGGTTGTAACTTTGCATTGGAAGTACCCATCTCCCTCTTTTATTACCCTTTCTCTACTATTCCTTTTCCTCTTCTTCTTTGCCTATAGCCCTCATATTCGCATTTGTCTTTTTGTCATTGGCTTCCTCCTTCCTTTTCACCTCAAACCCTGCTCTGTCATTAAATTTTAACTAAGCCAGTAATATTATTTTTATTATCTGCCTGTTGTTATAGCATTAAGATTACAAATGAGGGGCAGCTAGATGGCGCAGTGGATAGAGCACCGGCCCTGGATTCAGGAGTACCTGAGTTCAAATCAGGCCTCAGACACTTAACACTTACTAGCTGTGTGACCCTGGGCAAGTCACTTAACCCCAATTGCCCCTCAAAAACAAACAAACAAAAAAAAAACAAGATTACAAATGGTTAATTACAGTTGCAAAACATCTTTTGATTAAAGTTAAAAATAGCTGAATGGCACAAGTCTACTTCCAGAGTTTTTCAATTATTCCTTCAAAGACCTTGGATAATCCCGTTAGTTTTCCAAGTCTAAGTTGCTCTGAGGTCAGTTGGACATTTTCTCCATGAATTGCTCAAACTTGTTTTAATTTTTAAATGTCTATCTTTGTTTTAGAAATAAATATTTTTAAAACATGTGATATCCTTTTTCTTGCTAATAGTAAGATTTACTTTGTCTTTGAAACATTGGTCCCTTGATATGTTTGAGCAAATTGAATTTTAGTTTGGTTTTCTCTTTCCTTTTGAGCGTTCTGTTATTTCTACATATTTTCAATATGTCCCACCTTTTCAATATTTATGGGGAAATTTTTTTGTATGTTTCATGAAATAAAGTTACAGATTCTTTTGTACTCACAGTGTTCAGAAAGTCAAATTATTCCTTTTTTTTCTTTTTTGTTTGGTCATCCAGATCCAATATTTTCATCTGCTTGCTTTCCAAATACTTTCCAAAGTATATTATTTCTGATTGTGTATATGTGGGGGCAGGTAGGTGGATGCAATGGATAGAGCACCTACCCTTCAGTCAATTATACCTGATTTCAAATAGGCCCAGCTGTGTGACCCTGGGCTAGTCATTTAACCCTGTTTGCCTCAGTTTCCTCATCTGTAAAATGAGCTGGAGAAGGAAATGGCAAACCATCCAGTATCACTGCCAAGAAAATTGCCCAAATGGGGTCATGAAGAGTTGAAGATGACTAAAAATGAGTAAACTGAAATGTATATTTCCTTCTGCACTTCCTTCCACCATTCTGTTTTCTTGAAAAATAATTTTATACCTGAGTGACAAGGACACTGAGGTGCCTAAAACCCTGCCTATGAGGAATGGTTGGAAGAAGTTGGAATACCTAACAGAGGAAAAAGACAGGCTGGTGGCTGGGGAGGTAGGAAAAGTGGACAGATGGGTGGAATGCATTTCTTTTCTTCAGGTAGATGAAGGGTAGTCATGTCAAAGACACATCGGGCCACGAATTTAAAGCTGGAACAGACTTTAGAGGCCATGTAGTACAAGCCTCTCTTTTTCAGATGAGGAAATTTAGGCAGAGTAAGGTTGAGGTGAAGCTAGGTGGTGATGATGGATATTTTCCTTGTCTTTGTTGTTCAGTGGTTTCAGTCATGTCTGATTCTCCATGACCCCATTTGGGGTTTTCTTGGCAACATACTGGAGCAGTTTGCCATTTCCTTCCCCAGCTCATTTTATGGATGAGGAAACTGAGGCAAACATAGTTAAGTGCCTTGCCCAAGGTCACACAACAATAAGTGTCTGAGGCCAGATTTGGACTCAGGAAGTTGAGTCTTCCTGACTCCAGGTCCAGTGCTCTACCCACTGAGTCACCTTGAAGTCACATTCTATCTTAGATAATTATTAGTTATGTACCTCTGGGAAAGCATCACTCTCCTATCTCAACTTCATCTGTAAAATGGGGATAATAAAAATACCAACTTTACAGAGTTTTTGTAAGGATCAAGCAAGAAAATATATGTAAAGTGTTTTGCAAGCCTTAAAGATAAATGTTATCTATTTTCATTGATGTGCTCAAAGCTATACAGGTAAGAAAGCATCAGAGGCAATATTTGAACACAGCTCTTCTGATTCTACATGCTAAAAAGTTTTTCAAGTCAAAACCAGCGCCCCCGGGTAGAAGTTATAAGAAGTGAGATTTTAGCTCAAAACAAGGATAATCTTTCCATATAGAACAAGAACTGTCTTCTGCAAAAGAAATGTGTTGCTGTTTAGTTGTTTTTCAGTCATGTCGGACTCTGCATGTCTGACCCCTTTTGGGGTTTTCTTGGCAGAAATACTGAAGTGGTTTGCCGTTTCCTTCTCCACCTCATTTTACAGATAAGGAAACTGAGGCAAACAGGATTAAGTGACTTGCCCAGAGTCACACAACTAGTAAGTGTCTGAGGCCAGATTTGAACTCCAGAAAATGAGTCTTCCTGACTCCAGACCCAGTGCTCATCCACAGTGTCACCTAGAAGCCCCTAAATGGAATACGCTATCACGAAAAATGGTGAGCTTTCATGTGAAGTGTTCGAGCAAAGACTTGCATGTTTGCAGAGAGGATTCTTGCTACAGCTAAAGGGAGGAGGGAAAGTTGGATGATTTTGATTCACAATACCATATGTTTTTATTTTTCTCCCTTTTACAAAATTGTTCTGTTCTTGAGCCAAATTTTATTTATTAAACAAGAAAAAAAATTTCTTAAGTCTGTGGTGATTTCAAGGAAAGGTGGCTGGCTTAAAACAAAATATTGGCTTCTGCTAATTTGGATATTCCACAACTGAGACCACACTCTGACAGTCCTGAGGAAAGTCTGCAGGTCTGGAGGAATAGAAAGGAGAAGGAAATCTACGATGATCCTTCTTTCTTCTAAATCACATCCCATATCGCCAAGGGGTCACTTGATTAAGAACAATTAAAACTGCTTTGAATAGCACAACAAATTTGAACCTAAAAATGTAGAGTGAATGGACAGGGGTTCTAAGAACTGAAATCTCATTTAGCAACTGAGTAACTTCTGGGTGGTGACAGGGTAAATGTGCCATAATTTAATTCTATGAGGATTATCCTCATGAGTATCATACTTCCCTATTGCAGAAAATCTCATTTATATTTTCCATATGACTGCTAGTGTATTAGAAAGGCAATCATAGATTAAGAGGATTTAATCTTAAAGTAAAGTCCTTCTGCATCTTTTAGAATGGTTCTGTAGTTGAGAATTGAAAGAACATGTGAATGAGGGAAATGGTGAAATGTGGAGTGGAGAAGACTCCAGGGCTTCTGTCTGACCAATGAAACATGTTTTAGGGTGTTAGTGGTTGGAATGTCAAAATGTATTTTAATTCAATTCAACCAATATTCACTGAGCACTGACTATAAACAAGCTACCATGCAAAGCACTGGCAATACAAAGGCAAAAATAATATTATCCCTGCCTCCAAGGAAGGCATACCAAAGAGGGCTTCCGTGCTAAGTTATCACACTTCTATCCAATTAAAAAGTGGATTTTAGTTATCCAAACTTGCTATTGTATAAAGATAGATTGAAACTTTATTGCTTTTATGAAATGAGTATCAGAATTTGGTGCAGCCAGGTGGTACAGTAGATTAAAGCACCATCCTGGATTCAGGAGGACCTGAGTTCAAATCCAGCTTCAGACACGACACTTACTAGCTGTGTGACTCTGGGCAAGTCACTTAACCCTCATTGCCCCACAAAAAAAAAAAAAAGAGAATTCAACGATTTACCACATTTACAAATGACACAAAGTTCAGAGGGAAAGCTCATACCCTGAGTGATAGAACCAAATCTTGACATGTAAGAATATTGAACTGAATCCAAGAAAATAAAGTTTAATAGGGATAAATGTAATGTCCTACATTTGGATTTGGAAAAGTAACTTCACAAGTACTTGGAAAAACATGGTTAGAATACAGTTTGTCTGAAAATTATGTGGGAATTATAGAGGGAATCTAAGTTTTATATTATTCAACACTGTGATATTCTGGTCAAAACAGCTGTGATCATGGAATTCATTAAGAGAGGCGATATATGGACATAATCTTAATGTACTCTGCTTTAGTCAGAACACATAGTTAAATAAATGATTGAATGATTGATAGGGAGATAGAACATTAATTACCTCCTATGAGCCAGGCACTGTGCTAAACGCTAGAGATATAAATACAAGCAAGATAGTTTCTGTTCTCAAGTAACTTGTAATCTAAAAGGGAAGACAACACTTAAAGGAAATACTCCTAAAAGTATATGTAAGGATACTACAGGAAGGGGATGGATGTGTGGAACCCAGCAAGATAAAGCAAAAAGGCTTACGTGAAAGAGAAGGGGGAGCCAAAGACAGAATCTAAGTTTCCAGTGTGAATAGAGAGTTCACCAGAAAGCAGGGGCATGATGAGAAGATTTGAGGGTGACCCGCACATATGTTCTGGATCATTGTGTTCAATTTCAGTACTATAAGTTAGAGAAAAGTTTGAAAACCTGGGGAGGACAGAGAAGGCAGCCAGGATGGTGAAGGGTGTATAGAATGACATGGATATACAAATTGGACAAAACTACCATTCTTTGTAGATGACAGGATGGTACACTTATAGAATCCCAGAGAATAAACTGAAAAACTAGTTGAAATAATTAACAGCTTTAGCAAGTAATCATATATAAATATATAAATAAATCATAAGCATTTCTATATATTACCAACAAAGTCCAGCAAGAGACAGAAAGTGAATTCCATTTAAAATAATGGTAGACGATTTCAAATACTTGGGTGTCTAGCTGGTAGGACAAACCCAGGAACTATATGAACATAATTACAAAACACTTTCACACAAATAAAGTCAGGTCTAAACAATTGGAAAGAGTATTAATTCTCATGGGTAGCTGAGCCAATATAATAAAAATGAAATTCTATCTAAATTAACTTGCTCAGTGCCAAACCATTCAAACTACCCCAAATGATTTATAGATCTAGAAAAATAGTAAAAAAAAAATTCATCTGGGAGCTAGGTGTGCAGTGGATAGAGCACCCGCCCTGGAGTCAGGAGTACCTGAGTTCAAGTCCAGCCTCAGACACTTAACACTTACTAGCTGTGTGACCCTGGGCAAGTCACTTAACCCCAATTGCCTCACTAAAAAAAAAAATTCATCTGGAAGAACAAAAAATAAAAAAAATACCAGGGGAATTAATGAAAACAGATGTGAAGGAAGGTAGCCTAGTTGTACCAGATCTCAAACTGTATTATAAAGCAGTAATCATCAAAATCATTTGGTACTGGTTAAGAAATAGAGTAGTGGATAAGTAGAATAGATTAGGTACACAATAAACAGTGGTAAATTATAGTAATTAATATAGTGTTTGATAAACCCAAAGATCCAAGCTCTGGGGACAAGAACTCACTATTTGACAAAACCTGTTGGGAAAGCTAGAAAACAGTTTGGCAGAAACTGGGTATAGAGCAACATACCAAGATAAGATCAAAATGGGTATATAATTTAGACATTAAGGAGGATACTATGTGCAAATATGGGGAATATGGAATAGTTTACCTATCAGATCTATGGAAAAGGAAAGAATTTATGACGAAACAAGAGAGAGTGCATTACTATATGTAAAATAGATCATTTCAATTGTTTCAAATTAAAAAGGTTTTGCACAAACAAAACCAAGGCAGGCAAGATTAGAAAGACAACAAAAAAACTGGAAAAATGTTTACAGTGAGTATCTTTGATAAAGGTTTCATTTCTCAAACATATAGAGAACTGAGTCAAATGTATAAGAATACAAGTCATTCCCTAGTGAATAAATGGTTAAAGGATAGGAACAGTTTTCAGACATCAGAAGACATCAAAGCTACCTATAGCCATTTGAAAAAAATGTTCCATATCACTATTGATTAGAGAAATACAAATTAAAATAACTCTAAGATACCACCTCACACCTATCACATTGACTAATATGACAAAAGAGGAAAATGATAAATGTTGGAGGGATGTGAGAAAATTGGGATACTAATACATTGTTGCAGTTGTGAACGGATCCAACCATTCTGGAGAGCAATTGGAACTATGCCAAAGAGGTATAGAACTATGCATACCCTTTGACCCAGCAATACTGCTATTAGACTATCTTACCCTACAGGAAAGTAGGAGGGGAAGGGGATGGGGGGACGTGAAATAAGGAAGGGCATATTGGGGGTAGTTGGGGGTAGCAAAACACTTTTGAGGAGTGATAGGGTGAAAGAAGATGGAAAATAGAATAAATGTCATGGGGAGGGAATAGGATGGATGGAAACAGTTAACAATAGTAACTGTGGGGAAAAAATTGAAGCAAGTTTGTTTGATAGGCCTCAATTCTCAAACACATAGACAACTGAGTCAAATTTGTTAAAACAAGCCATTCCCCAATTGATAGATAATCAAAAGACATGAAGTTTTCGGATGAAATAATCAAAGCTACCTATAGCCATATGAAAAAAATGCTCTAACTTACTACTGATTGGAGAGATTCAGGTCAAAACAATTCTGAGTACTACCTTATACCCATTGGATTAGATAATAGAACAGAGAGGGAAATGACAAATGTTGTAGGGGATATGGGGAAAATGAGACATTAATACACTCTTAGTAAAGTTGTAAACTGATTCAAACATTCAAACATTGGAACTATGGCCAAAGGGCTATAAAACCATACATATTCTTTGACCCAGTAATACCACTACTAGGTTGGCATCTGAAAAGAAATTTTTAAAAGTAGAATTCAAAATTGGGGAGATGCCCATCAATTGTTTATTTGCAGCAATACAATCATCCAAGACAACTCTCAGAGACTTATGAAAAATGTAAACCATCTGCAGAGAAAGAATTGATGGTATCTGAATATAGATTGAAGCATTTTTTATTTGTTAATTCCTTTTTCTAAAGTTTTTTTGTCTGTTTCTTTCACAACCTGACTAATGTAGAAATTCTTTGCATGACTACACATGTATAACTATACTGAATTGCTTCAGTTCTTGTGGGATGGAGAGAGAGGGAAGAAAATAATTGTAACACAAGAGTTTTAAAGAATTGATGTTAAAATTTATTTTTACATATAATTTGGGAAAAATAGAATTCTAAAAGAACTGCTTTGGCTGCATCTCATAAAAAAATACTGCTATTAAATCTATATCCCAAAGAGATTTTTTAAAAGTGGGAGGAGGGTCTATTCTTACTATATATATATATATATATATATATATATATATATATATATGCTCTTTTAGTGGTGGCAAAGAATTAGAAATTGAGGGGATGCCCATTAATCGGGGGATAGCTGAACAAGTTGTGGTATATGATTGTAATGGAATATCACTGTGCTATAAGAAAGCAGGATAATTAAGAACAAAAAAAATCACACACAATGTGGACCTGGGATACAAAACTATTTTATGATATCTTTAAGCATACTCAAATGATAGACACAGAATAAAAGCTTCCTAAAAAACTTGTATTTAAGTCAAACTTTAAAATTTAATTTTTTTTTTAGCAGAGACCATGGTCAATGAGCCTTTCTGAACCCTTGTTATTATCTATAATTATC
>NC_057865.1:126786136-126963636 GCF_019393635.1 Dromiciops gliroides
TGAACTGCAAAAACAGAGGCAAGAGAAATACAGCATGACAAATACATGGGAGCAATTGGAAGTGACCACACAATGATGAAATTATTATATTCAAATAGGGGGAAAGAAATTTGCCCCTTCAGCTCCCTAGTGTATTCAAGGGTCATGGGGGTAGTGGTGATGGTGGTAAATAAGTTAGAGAGCCTGGCAATAGTTTTGATATATTTTGGTGATCTTGGAGAAAAAGAAAAGAGAAGGGAAAGGACTGCATTAGAGAAGAAAGGATGAAAGGGGTGGAATTTATTATCTGACATAATCTGGGTACATGGGAAAACTATGTGAATATGGAGGAAGGGGGAAGAGGCTACATGTGAACTTCGTTTTCATTTGAACCATATAAAGAAGTTTTTAATACACACACAAATACATAGTTTGCTGAAGAAATACATGAAACTCAACAGCAAATCAGGTGGGGACTAGGAGAGAGAAGAAAAGATTAAGAAGGAGGGTAGATTCAAGAAGGATTAGTCACAAGCAGATCAAATTCCATTTTAGGAGTGTGAAAGGTGCAATAAGAGAAGAAAGGAAGGGTAAGAATTTGTGATTGGGGATGAGCTGAGGGCAAGAGAATAGGGGAATAGAATCAAATAGCATCAAATATATATAACTAGTGTTGAGTGTAATCTTTCTTTTTCAATATCCTCATTTTTAACCTGTTATTTTATTTTTAATTAATAAGCATTTATTTTCTCTCCCTCCTAGCCTCCTCATTAGAAAAAAATAATAATAAAACCTTTTAAATGAAAAGTTGCAATCAAGTAAAACAAATTCTCATACTGGCCATGTCCAAAAATATTTTATTCTGTATCTTGAGTCAATCTTCTTTTTGTTAGGAGGTGAGTCAGTCTTCTAGAATCACAATAGGTCATTGCATTGACCAGAATTCTTAAGGCTTTCAAATGTCTTTACAATGTTATTGTATTAAATCATTCTGGTTTTACTTACTTCACTCTTCATCAGTTTATATATGTGTTCCTAGGTTTCTCTGAACCAATCCCTTGCATCATAGTAGAGTAATAAATTCTATTACAGTGATATAGGATAACTTGTTCAGCCATTCCCCAAATGATGAATACCCCCTTAATTTACAGTTCTTTGTCACTATGACAAGAACAGATGTGTATAGATATATACATGTGTGTGTATTCTTGTATTGGTCCTTTTCCTTTTTATTTGATCTCCTTGTGGTATCACCTCTTCTTTCTAAAGAGGGAGGTGGGGAGCAAAGAGAGGGAAATATATAAAATTATATGATGGAGGGAAATAGACAATATTCAAAATACATAAACAGCCACAAATGTGAATGTATATTGGATGAATTCACTCATAAAACAAAAAAAGATAGCAGACTGGATTAGAAAGCAGAATCCAATAATGTGTTGAATAATATGTTGAAACAGATTTACCCAGACTTAAAATAAGGGTCATCAATTATGCTTCAGATGAACTAGAAAAAACAGGGAATAACAATCATGATCTGTGACAAGGCAACAATAAAAATGGACTAAAAGAGATCAAAAGAGAAATTGTATTGTGATTAAAGGCACAATAGAGAAAGAATTAGCATCAATAGTTAATGTATATGTACTGAATGGAATAGCATCTAAATACTTAAAGGAAAGTAAATGGAATTATAGGGGAAAATAATAACATTATAATAGTAGGGGAGTTCAATGTCTACCCCTTCCCCCCCCCCCCAAGATCTACACAAATCTAATCAAAACACAAATAAGAAAAAAAAATTAATGGCTTAAATAGAATTTTAAAAAAGTTAAATATGCCAGATCTCTGGTGATACCTTAACAGGAACAGTTTCTCTCTAAACACTTTCATCAACATAAAAAAAGGACAGATTACTAAAATGGGCATTCAACTAAAAAAAACTGTAAATTTGTTGCAAAGATTAAGTTTTTCCTTTTTTTCTTTTTCTTTTGGAAGGGGAACTAGAAATTGGGTTACAGAAGAAGAAGAAGAAGGAGGAGGAGGAGGAGGAGGAGGAGGAGGAGAAAAGAAAAAAGTTATTGAAGCATTTTTTAAAATTCAGAAAAGGAAACAAAGTTCAGAAAGGAACACAGATAGGCAGGTGAAAGTAACATTTTGAAAGTAACAACTTTGAAAGTAACATTTTTTAAAAAGTGAGCTCTACATAATAGTGTTTTCACATATAATACTATTTTTTCTGTTCTACTTTTTATATGAAAACATCATTAAATTCAGAATAAAAAAATTAAGTCCCAATGCCTAATAAAATCCTTATGGCTTCTTTCTTGAATAAGGCCTTTATACCCATTCAAATGCAAATACAAGGTGAGAATAAGCAGTAAAATTTTTGTCAGTTACTTTTGCCTTGAAATGACTTTAAGATCTTAGAGTAACTTTTTAATTTATATTACACACTTTCTCTCTCTCTCTCTCTCTCTCTCTCTCTCTCTTTTGGGTGCTACATTTTGTTTTGATATAGCAGAAACATCTCAACACTGTACCCAAATCCTACCCCCACCAAGCAATTCCTAGAAAACAATTAAGCAAGCAAATTATTGAAATACTAATAGTTTGTCTACTTGTGAAATTTACTCTTTGTTAACAGAATTTGGTTGCTTTTTAATATTATCTGTCCTTTGTTGTAGCAAATGCATATATTGCCTTTGTTTTTTGTTAGGAGAACAAGTTAAAAAACAAACAAACTAGGATACAGATTAAAAAAAACCCCAAAACCTGTATACAGATGTTTTGGCCAGCTAGGTGGCACAGTAGATGGGGTCCTCAGCCTGGAGACAGGAAGAACTGAGTTTAAATGAGGCCTCAGATGCTACCTGTGTGACCCTGGGCAAGTCACTTAATCCTGTTTGCCTCAGTTTCCTCATCTGTAAAAGGAGTTGGAAGGAAATGGCAAACCACTCTAGTATCTTTGCCAAGAAAACCCCAAAGGGATCATGAAGAGCTGGACACAAATGAAAATGACTAAACAACAACAACAACAACCATGTTTTAAGTCCCAAATGTATTGAGAACAAAGTATCTGATGTACACATGAATGAATGAATGGATGAATAAATGAATGAAATTCATTCTAACTAGGCAAAAATGGTTGCCAGAACAAAGTCAATCCCAGACCCTTCTTCATAAACCAATTTAAATCTAAAAACTGACAGTTTCAAGTGGAGAAGACAAGATCACAGAGTAATAAAAGACACATTCGGGCGTGTTTGTACTCTAAAAGGGAAATTACCAATAGTTGGAAACAAAGTGAATAAAAATCTTCATTACAAACTCCGAAAGGTCACAAAAGATAAATATATGACTACGACAGAGGCCTTTGGTCCAGGAAGGTATTGTCCCCAGATTCCCTGGAGTTTGACCAACCTGCTGAGAATGGAACAAAAATCAAACACTCCCATTTAGGAACATAAGCTATCCTGGCTTCGTATATTTATATTTGTGCTAGTAAAACATTTGCAGTTGACATAGTTGGCTTATTTAATTTGGCTCAATTTGAATTTTAGGAAAAAGAACAGGCAAGAATCCAAATCATTCTACTTTGTGTGTCTGTATACTTTGAAGTAAGTGTTACTTTTTAGAGCTACCCTTTGTGGACTTCCTAATCCTTCTTCACTGAATCTGGTCCTAGTCAAATGAGTATTTCATAAAGTCATTTCGAGTTTCTAATTTTTCACTCTCTTAGCTTTCTTTATTAAAATGGAAGTTGGGAGGATAAGATTAGCACCTATTTTTGTGACTAAGTTTTGGAAGGCTTTTACTTTATGACTTTTTTTGGGGAGGGGGAATGTGATTAAAAAAAAAAAATCTGCACCTCTCCAGTAAGTAATTATCCAAGCAAGGTCCATTGGAATTTTGTGGTGTTTTTTTTGCTAAATAAATGGGGCCAGACATGGTTGTCCATGCCACTAATCCCTGCTGTTAAGGAACTCTGAGCTGTAATGAACTATGTCAATTGGGTGTCTGAACTATTTTTGGCATTAATATAGTGAGCTCTGAGGAATTGGTGGTGGTGGTGGTGGGTAAAAGTCTGCTTAAGTAGTGTAAAACAAGGAAGTTAAAGCCTTTTAGCTGATCAGTAATGGAATCATTAGTATTGGTGAAATACTAGTGTCAGTTAGACATCCAGCCTTGCGGAGAGAGACCTGATCTTTAAAATAATAATAATAATAATTAATTAACAAATGGGGAGAAATTTAAAAGTGCTAAAAGAATCATATTATGATAGTAATATAATCCAATTAGTTAATAGGGTTTCAAAAAAGGGAAATGGTGTCTGGCTGTATGTAAACCAATGATGGGTAGATGGAATAGTTCTCCTCCTTTACATGTAATAAGATGACATCAATAAGAGAGCAGTTTCTTTAAGCTGTCTGTTTCCAAAGTTATCAAAATAAAATTGAAGATTTCCATTTCCCTCCTCAGCCCAGATAATTAACTACCAAATTAGATAAGATGGGGTCTTAGTAATTACAACTGCTTCAATCTATTTTTGAAAGTACCCCAAATATTCCCTTTAGAAGTGCATGTGAGCCTCTCTGCTGTGCAGAATTGGGGTTGGAAAATCTTGTGAAAAGGGTCCTGGGAAACGTCTTGTGCTCTCCACTTCCGGTAAGCCAGAAATCCCAAGGAAGGCAGCCTTTCTTGTGGTCTTTCACCACTTCTGTTTCTGGTTCCAGATGGAACCCAGAAGGGCGGATGCAAATGCAAATGAAAAGAAAGTATGAATTTACATTTTTGGTCATCTGAAAAAGCTCAGCTCAATTCCATTTGAGTTGGGAACAAAGAAGGTTGAGGTGGAATAAAATGTCTTTCAATGGGTTCACTCATTGTGTGGAGTATCTGGACCCATTTGAAAAACATGATATTTGAGATGCTAGGAACATACCTTTTATTTGTAGACTGAAACAAAAATTATAGTGCCAAGCTATGTTTTGAATAGATAAGAAATGCACATTTTCAGCTGAAGTGCACATTCAAAACCAGGGCCCTGGGGCAGCTAGGTGGTGCAGTGGATAAAGCACTGGCCCTGCATTCAGGAGGACCCGAGTTCAAATCCAGCCTCAGACATTTAACAATTAGTAGCTGTGTGACCCTGGGCAAGTCACTTAACCCCAATTGCCTCACCAAAAAAACAAAAAACAAAACCAGGGCCCAGAATGAGAAATATTTACCATATTCTAAACGTATAAACAGCACAATCCAATAGTTGCTGATACTGAAGAATTATGTGTGTATATGTATATATAACTTTAAAGCTCAAAAGGCACTTTGTGCACATCATTTCTTTTGAGCCTCACAAAACCACATGTATCATTATTCCCAGTTTACAGATGAGGAAACTGAGGCTCAGAAAGGTTAAGCAACTTGCTCAGGATGATATATCTAGTAAGTCTCTAAGGTAAGAATCAAACCCCGGTCCAAGTTTAGCAGTCTCCAATATATTTCACCACCTCTCAAGGTGACATAGTAAATTTCATGTTTCAGCGTTAACTTTGGACTTAAAAATGTTTTTCAATGAGCAAAAGTCTATTTTCTCTACCTCCCACTCCCTGCCCCTCACTGGAAAAAGAAAAACAAAACCCTTGTAACAAATATGCGTAGTCAAGAAAAACAAATCCCTTCATTCACCACGTCTAAAAAATAATTGTCTCATTCTTTACCCTGAGTCCATTGCCTTTCTTTCAGGAGGTGAGCAGTACAGTGTTACCTTTTCATCTCTATTTCTCCTATTCGACCATCTCAAATGTCTGACTTCAAAGCATTCAAGTTGTAGAAATGCAATTGAGGCTATGTCTAGGACTACTCGACACAAAGACATCAGAATGATCACTATGCCATGTAATCAAACTAGTTTGGGGTACTATGTAGACATAGCCTAAGCGATTCAAGCTTCATGATATACATTCCCTCTCCCCTCCCCAGAAATGATTACAGACAAACTATTACTTTGCAATTAGTCACAGTCAAGACAGAGCCACCAGCAGTTCATTTATTTCTTCTGCCTACTCTTTCATCTGCTGCAAGTCATTGTAGATTGCTAATGAAGTGCAAAGCTGACACAATGAGGAACTCACTCGGGAGTCCCTGTATTAATTGCTGAGGACAGCAGATGATGATTTTCCCCCTCCCCCTTGTTTTAGATATATTATTTCATCAATGTGGGGGACTCCTGGCATGGAAAACTACTCAACCAATACAGGTTAGCGATGTGTCTGTAATTTAGAAGTTGATGGAGGCATTAAGAAATTAACTGACTTGCCTTGAAGGCCACAGTAGTTAGTATCTGTCAGAGGCAGCACCCTCCAAGGGTAGTCCTTATCTACTCATTCAAGATGTCTCTCACTAGATGAATATACTATCTTAACTACTTACTCCTCTGCTAAGACTGGTTTGTCCCAAGGGTCCTAGTGAATTACAGACAGACCTCAGAGACAGAAAAAAAAATCAGAGTTACAAGTGGGCTTAATCAGATGAATAAAGTAAATGAGCTAAAATTTGAATGACTAAAAGATACTCTGGCATCAGGGTTGTAGAAAGATCTTGGGAAATAATTAAGAAAAATGGAATTTTCTAATCATTTTTACGTGCCTTGACCAGTGACAGAGGACTAGTTATTGCCTACATCTAGGAGAAACAAGGACACAAATTTACTAATGAGTTTGCTGTTTCTATCAAGCAATTAAGAAACATTTATTAAGTACTCACTATATTCCAGGGACTATAGTAAATGCTGGGAATAAAAGGAAAAAAAAGCAAAAATCCATTTCTTTAAAAGATCCTGGCTTGGGTTCAAGAGATGGTTTCTTGAGTTACAATTAGAATTTGAAGCTTTGGGACAAATCAAAACTCTGGGACATATCTTAGAAGACCACACTGTAACCAATGTATTATGGAAACTGGAGCCCCAGAATACAAGTTGAGAACACCTCAGAAAGGGCTAGAAAATTTGTATTTGACCTATAGAAAATGAAGAATAAAATCACCTGGATATATCTTTCTGTTTATCTGGGCCTGTGATTTCAGTGGCATGAAAATGTTCTAGTATGGAAACTCCCTCCTGGATGGAAATTGTCAGCTCTCCTATAACCTAACCTTTCAGTGCTCCCTGGAAGCCTTTTAAGGAAATATCCTTACTTACAGTTAAATAAGTAAAACAAGCTGCGAAGAATATTCAATCTATATTATGTTTCAGGAGAATTATCCTTTAATGTGTATTTGATTTGGAAATTCAATTTTCTTCCTCTAAGTTTAAAAGTAATTTCTGTTACCACTGAACAAATATTTGAATATTACTTACCATCTAGTATACAATAAACTTGATTTAACCACAAAACATGGTAAATGTAGCCAAATTCCATCTGTTAAAAAAAAGCAAATGATGATGAAACTAGGACTGAGTAAAAAAAAAACTAAGAGGAAACTTAAAAGTCAGTACTCATTAAAAAAAATTATATGACTATATGTTTAAAGGAAAGTGAGCCCTTTCTGAATGATATTTATGTGTGTATCTACCAGTAAAAGGCTCTCTAAATATACCCTCAATTTATTTTCTTGGTAGTCAATATGTTTTTGTTTTATTTTTATAAATCTTCACAGCCATATCTTTATAGTCTTAACTCTGTGGGTATCTTTTAACTTCTCTGGACCTCAGTTTCCTCTTCTGCAAAATAAGAGTATAAAACTAGATGGACTCCATAGTTCCTTCCAACTTTAAATTGATGATCTTATGGTTCTTAGTAAGGCCTTAGGAGTTCTTCACTCAGTTTTCCTGGCATACTCAGAGAGCATTGCTGGGACAACTTGGTGTGGATAATGCTACTTGTTGGAAACTATGAATGCAATCTAGTCTTAGTTCTTATTTTCCAAAGGTTTTCCTCCTGATAAGGGGACATGGGAGAAGAGCCTTCCATAATGTAATTTAGGATACATCTCAGTGTAAGGTAGACAGAGTTGCTAGTATGACCTGCTTCAGTGACCAACAGACCGTATATGGAGCCCCATTCTTCTGTTGAATCATGCCTATGTTAAAGAACATAGTACAAGGTTGTGCTGCTGAAAACCTTTATAGTCCACTTAGCTCTGCATGGAGACAGACTCTTTCCTACAACCCTAACTACAAACAAATGTTTGTTTAATACACATCTGCTGAGAGTGGGATCAGGCAAGAGCTAAACACAAAATACCTTTCTTACTGATGCTGGGTCAATAGTATTATTTTTATTTATGGAGTATTCATTGGGAAGGATATCTTTTTTAAATGACCATTCATGCCCTTGTCACTAACATCTATACCATAAAAGGACAATTAACAAATTTCAGAGTCAGTCAACTCTTTATTTTTCTGACAAGTTTAGGATTACAATCAGAACATAATGTTTTAACTATCAAAGGATTTCCCATCACAAATGAAGAATAAATAAAACTTGGACTTGTACATTTGCTAATTTTTCTTCTTAGCTGTGACTATTTGCTTGCTATTTAATCCAGAGCTGTAATATACATATGACAATTTTGGGACTGATTAGAAATTGATTTTGAATAGTCATATTTCAGGACTGCATAAAGCATACGATGTAAGGTATAAAACTATGCAGCAGTGATCTAGACATTCAACTTATTAAGCATTTATAAGGTACAATGTACTGGGCTAGAAGCTAGACAGAAACCTGCTGAGGAAGAAACATTGGGTTTTAGGAGAAAAAGTTGATCAATTATAAAGTCATTCCAATTGAGTAGTTGACATTTTGGGGGAAGGTAATGTGCTATCTTCCTTCACGTGGGATCTAAAATTGAGATTTTGATCAGATTTTAAGAGGGAACTTAAGGGTCCACAGTCCCTCTTATGAGAGGTGGTGTTGCCGAGAAATGCCGTTGTAGACAACATTGTAGACATTTGGCTGCTCCAAGTGGCCCATGAGTTTTTAATTAGGTCATTTTTTTCCTCAAGGAGAACAATGCTGGTGTAATTGGACTGTTGCTCTTCAGCAGTTCCAACATGTAACTGTACTGGATGAAATGGTTTTTTCATTTAATGCCAAGCCTAGTGTATCTTTATAGGTCACCTCTCTCTAAGCAAATAGGGATGGAGTCAGCTTTAGTAACCTGCCTTTAGATGTGCTCTGGATTGTCTGTGCATATACTAAATCCACCAAACTAGACTCTCTGTGCATTGGGTTGCTCTATCTACCTGCATTGGTTGTTTTTTTTTTTTTAAGTGAGGCAATTGGGGTTAAGTGACTTGCCCAGGGTCACACAGATAGTAAGTGTTAAGTGTCTGAGGCCGGATTTGAACTCAGGTACTCCTGACTCCAGGGTTGGTGCTCTATCTACTGCACCACCTAGCTGCCCCTCTTTTTTTTTTTTTTAACATTCATTTTTTAATTTTTAGTTCCAAGCTCTCTGCCTCCCTCAAGCCCCTCCCTTACCTGTTTAGAAGGTAAGCAATATTATACCCATTATACATGTGAAGTCATGCAAAATGCATTTCCATATTAGTCATGTTTCCATTGACTCTCAATAATCTGTAATCATGCTATACTTCTTTAAGTTGAATTTCAGAATATATCCATATGTCATTTCTTCTGCTTTTTTCACTCAAGGACTCTTCATTTCAATTCACTATTCAGGGGCGGCTAGGTAGCGCAGTGGATAAAGCACTGGCCCTGGATTCAGGAGGACCTGAGTTCAAATCCAGCCTCAGACACTTGACACTTACTAGCTGTGTGACCCTGGGCAAGTCACTCAGCCCCCATTGCCCCACAAAAACAAAACAAAACAAAAAAATTAATTCGGTATTCAATGACTATTTGCCTATCCTATTATTGTTATATCAAACACCAGATTAGTGTCAAATAATTGACTTTGTTCTGGTGATGGGTTATCCCAGGTTGGCAAGGAGTTTATGTCTTTATTCACCAGTTCTTTTAACATAGAATACAGTCTAGATTCTGTTGTAAGTGGCTTCAGAGAATACCTAATCACCTGGGACCTGAATAGGAAAGCAGCAAGGTGCTACAGTGGATAGAACACTGGCCCTGAAGTCAGGAGGACCTGAGTTTAAATCTCACCTCAGACACTTACTGGCTGTGTGACCCTGGACAAGTCACTTAACCCCAACTGCCTTAAACATCTGGAACTATCCCTAGTTGTCTGGATGTATATCTTGCCACTGGACCCAAATGGCTCTAGAGGAGAGAGTGAGGATGGTGACCTTGCATAGCCCGCCCTCACTTCAATCCAATTTAGTGCAAGTCATGACATCACCTCCCAATGTCACGGACCTCTTCCAGAACAAGGACAAACAACAACAACAACAACAACGATAACCTGAATAGGACTCCCTCCCTCAATAATATTCCTGACAAGTGGTCATCTAGCTTTTTGAAAACCTCCAGCAATAGGGAGTGTCCTGTATATTGAGGCAGTAAGTTCTATAGACATAAAACTGATTTGACATGTTGATGATAAAAGTGTGGCTTCTCTTCCCCCTCTCTCTTCCTCTTTCCCCTAGTTCTCTAACTTCCTTTTTTTCTCAGACATTTAGACAGCACTTTCAAGTTTTCAGGGTGCAAGTCATTTGATCATCACAACAGTCCAATGAGATAAATACTACAGGTATCATTATTCAGATTTTATAGATGAGAAAATCGAGGCTAAGAGATTAATTGCCCCACCTATGGCTACATAGCTAGTAAGGATAGGAGGTAGGATTTGAATCCAGGCCCCTGCTGATTTTTAAATCCAGCTATTATTTTCATTCCTTTATCTCTCTCAAATAATATGAAACATGTATCTGGTGATATAGGTACAGGAAAAGTTGTAGAGCTGATCAAGTATAAGCTCCTGGAAGCTCGAGGCTATTTCCCTTTTGTCTTCACACTTTCCACATAGTGTAGGCTTTAATAAATGCTTGTGGATTCATTGTAATACAGATTAGAAAATGATGAAGCACAAAGGAAAGATAAATAGTCACCTAAGGGATCAAGGAAGGAATGGTAATTTTTACTGGGGGGGGAGGTTGGGGTGGATCAGGGAAGGCATCTGGAGGAGGTGGCCTCTGAGTATAACAGATGGTAAAAAAGACAGACACGGTATTAATGAATAACAATTGTCTGGCAACACTGTCACTTTAGCATCACATGCCCTTGATTTCGACAGCAGATGTGAAGTCGCTTGTATATAGGATGATAAATCAGGAATACAAATGAGTATTTTCAAATGATCAAGAGACTGTATGGATCAATTAAAGCACTGAATTTCATACTCAAATCTCAATTGTATTCTAATAGCACATCAAATTTTTGTACAATAAAACATCTCCTAAAATATGGAAGTAGTTCATTATGGATTGTATTGTTGATAATTCAACGAAATCACATAACCCTAAATAGTCTAGAAGGAATAATGAGGATGCTATTATTGACAAAAATCTATCTGCCACCTGCCATGCGGCCTATGGTAAGGAGGTTTAAGTTAGATGTAGGTCTATATTTTGGGTGACCATAGTAAGGGAAAATGTTTCAGAAATCTTATGGGACCATTCATACTATGATGAAATTATGTGAATTAAAAAATAACAACCCCACAACAAAACAAAACTCAAACACAGCAGCAAGAATCAAAACAAGAAAATAAAGAGTGAATGGAAACATTCATTTGGGTTTTATATTTTAAATTAGATACAAAATAAATTTATGATGACAGACATCTGTTTGGCACAACCAAGAAATCTTTCCTAGGACAAACAGCTTCTTAAATGAATTAGTTTGAACTTTTCATTTTTCAATGTCTCAAGTTATACAATTGACTTTCAATTATTTGTTCTAAGAACACACCCTTTTCTATTTCTGTTTATCTTATTTTTTCTGTGCATCATTGCACAGATTATTACTCAAGACTAAAACATTGCTACCAGATTTGTTTCTCATTCTGGGAACTTTTCTAGACAGAAGAGCAGGTCCTATATAAAGGATGCTGTTGTTGTCAAGTTGTTTTTCAGTTATGTCCAACTCTTTGTGACCTGATTTGGGGTTTTTATGGCAAAGATACTGGAGTGCTTTGCCATTTCCTTCTCCAGCTCATTTTATAGATAAGGAAGTGAGGCAAACAGCATTAAATGACTTGCCCAGGGTCACACAGCTAGTAAGTGTCTCAGGCCAGATATGAACTGAGTTCAAACTTGTACACTCTCTCCACTGCACCATCTAGCTGCCATACAAAGAATTACTACACTGCAGCAAATTGGCTTTGTGGGCATGATTCATTTCACAATCCACGCAAACATTGTTATGATCCTAAAGTTGATGATGTAATTTGGGGTTTTATTCAATTCCGTTCAATATATATATTGTAAAGCACATATATGCTAGATTTTGTGATAGGTGCTGAGAGAGAGTCAATGATGGAATAAGACATAATTTCCTTTAGCACTTAGAACAACATGTAGTTTGGTGAAATGAATTAGAACTGATTATCTAGTAGAGGGTGCTGGTTATATTGATTCACATATATGGATAGTGATAATTATTAAGAGTATAGTCAACAGTGGTGTGCTAATTACTTGGGACTCTGGAAAAGTAGTCATTCTAATATGTTTTCATTTTATGATAGCAATGGTCATGCATGTGTGCTTCCATTGGCAATAGAAAAGCTCCTAACATCTGACCCTGACAAGATAAAAGCCGACTGAATTGGCTTCTCTGTCATTTGAGTATTAGGTTTCATTTCATACATGTGTTTCTTTGTTGTATTTTTAATGTTATGGGTTTTTAAGAATATGTAATGTGCCAAAGAAATATGCAAAAGTTTTAGCACACTTCAATGGCTATTACAGCTGTTGAAGTGGCTGTTGATAGGATATCAAGAGTGTCAAGAATCTTTTGAGCCCACAATGAAACAGGATCAGTTGCACCACAGTAGAAATGAAAGTTTGTTTGTAAAGGAAAAATAACACAAAGAACTGACAAACTACTACTGGGAAATAGTAGAATGAATCCTCATAAGACAAGTAAAGAAATTCAGAGGGAACTGTCAGCTGTAGTGGTTGATATTGATTTTTCTACAGTGAGACATGGACTTTTTAAGGAAGAACTATGAGAAGACCAGTAAAAAATGGCTACTAACAGTGCTCTGAAGGAAATTGTGCTGTAAAGGGAAAGACAACACAAAGACTACAGAACTAAAGCTGGGGAAAAGGCAATATTTTTTTACTTCTAAAATTAATTTTTTCATTCAAGTCTATACCAAAACTGTTGTTAGAAGTATCAGTAAAACTGTAAGATTCAGGCATTACCATGAGACTTAAAAAAAACTACACCTCCTAAATGCTTTGGGGATTTAAAATTTTTAGTTTGTTTGGAAATGCTGTCCCCATTGAGTGAATGCTGAACTTTTGCAAATATGTTGATATGCTGAGAAGCAGGATGGTTCTGAAGTTACAGAAATTCCCAAAGGAGAAGGAATACTGCAATATGACCTTGTACCACACCGTATACCATGAAAGGCTAAGAAGTTTACCTGCAAGACAGAGATAGACATGCTTTAGTGGTCTGTGAACTTACTGGATTGAACTTTCACTAAAACCCTACAAGTCACAATGAAGGCTAGACTTGGAAAACAGTCCATTTGCCAAAGATATAATTATATGCATCATAATAAAAGTGTGGCTTCATGATGTCAAATTAAAGAATATGTGACAAAATCCTATGAGCTCAATGCCAAATCCTGCAAAAAGCATATTTTGTATGTTTTTTTAAAAGTAAAACAAGTTATAAAGCTTATTGTATATAAATATATTTAATCACTTTATTTTGTTCCAGTTAATTAGTACATCACTGTAGATAAAACAATGGTTGGAGGAATTCAAGAAATGAAGGGTCATTTAACTTGGGGATTCTGAAGAAGCTTCTAAGAGACAATGGATGAGTTGAGCTTTGAAGAAGGAGCAGGGCAAAACAACTGAACTAGAACCATAAGTAAGTCAAATATAAGAAACTGATGTCACTTTAGTTCCTTATGCACAGGTTCACAAATTTCAAGGACCTTTCAGGAACATTTACTTAAACTATATCCTATAGGAAAAATTCAATTTTTATTTATGACACAATCAGACAAAAACTTTATAAGCACATCTCTTCTGTTTGTAATAAAAAGCATAATTTATATTTTCAAAGTGCAGTAAATGGCCAAAATCTTTTTTTCTGTCACATTTTTAGCACTAATTTGGGAGCAATATAAAATGAAATACAAGAAAATAAGATACCACTAAATGGGAGAAACAGATGGTGGGAAATTCCTTGCCACAGTATATTTGCCAAAGAACATTAGAAATTGAATCAAAGGCTATTTAAAACTTAGAAAGAAGAACTTATGAAAATGGAACTCTCATAATAAACAAGAAAATCTATATAAACATTTTACTAGATTGTTTCCCCCTATATGTTGTACTTCCTTATCCTCCCTTATAGCATCTGGCATATTAATATAAAGCCCAAATTAATCTTATAATCAGTGTATGTATGTATATGTATTATTTTTCTTTTTAAAGTGTTTTTCTTTTAGTGAATGTGATCTATATTCAAGAATTAACTTTTGTCATTCAGTCTTTTTTCAGTCATGTCTGATTCTGTGACCTCATTTGGGGTTGTCTTGGCAAAGACACTGGAGTGGTTTGCCATTTCCTTCTAGCTTATTTTATGGATGAAGAAACTGAGGCAAACAGGGTTAAGTGACCTTCCTAGGGTCACACAACTAGTTAAGTGTCTGAGGCCACCTTTGAATTTCAGGAAGATGAGTCTTACTGACTCCAGGCTGGGTGCTCTATTCATCTAGTTGCCTGCAAGAACAGACTCGGTTCAGATAAATAAGCTTTTGATAGTAGAAGATAAAAGGTTAAGTAATTTCTTCCAAATAGCTTTTAAGAGTTTGTAGTGGGGAGACAGCATGGTTTAATCATTGGCTTTAGAACCAGGAAGACCTGGATTCAAATTCTGTCTCTAAGACATGCTCACTCTGTCAAATCATTTTATCTCAGAAGTAAGTAGGGGGCTACAGTGGATGCAGCATTGGGCCCCAAGTAAGGAAAGGAGTTCAAATCTGGTCTCAAACACTTACTAGATATTCAACCATAGGCAAGTCACAACCTCCCTGCCCCCCAAACCCCCTCCTGCTTGCCTCAGTTTCCCCAACTGTAAAATTCAGATAATAACAGTACCTATCTCACAGGGTTGTTATGAATCTCTCAGATGAGATAATAATTGAAAAAAGAGCTTAGAACAGTGCCTGGCACATAGCAGGCATGACAAAAATGTTTATTCCCTCCCTTCTCTTCTCCCTTTTGTAACCTGAAGATAAGGTGCAATCTTTATTCATGCACTGCTGAACTGTTATTCATTTGAAACTCTTTAAATTATTCAATAAACCTTAGCTTATCAAGATCAACAAATTTCAATGGAAGTTCTTATGAGAAATGTATTACTAAGTTTTTTCAAATGGACTATTTATACATTAAGAAGATAAAATACAATTTGGGTTAAAACATATTAATAATTTCCAAAAGGGGAAAAAAAGGAAATGAAAAACTCCAACTCCAACTTGAAGCCTAAAGCTGTTTCTTCCAGGCTATTAAAAAGAAAAGAAAAGAAAACAAAGGACTGCTACTATTTGCTGTAATTAGGACTGCTAGGTGGCACAGCAGATTGAGTACCCACCCTGGTGTTAGGAGGACTTGAATTCAAATCCAACCTCAGACATTATTAGCTGGGTGACCCTGGGCAAGTAACTTAACCCTGTTTGCCTCAGTTCCTCATCAATAGAATGAGCTGGAGAAGGAAATGGAAAACCACTCCAGTATCACTGCCAGAAAATCCTAAATGGGGTAATGGAGAGTCAGACACGACTAAAATGATACAACAACAACAGCATTCACAAAATTTTGAAAACTATAGTACAAAGATGGATTTTAACACCTTAGTCAGAATCACATAGATTTCCCTCCTGTTCTTGTTTGGTCCTTTAGAGACATCTAATTGGGAGTGGGAATGTGAGTGTGTTTTGGGGTGGAGGTGGAACAATCATCCTTTGTGTTCATTTACAAAAAGAAAAATAATCTAATTCGTCAATCTCCAAGACTGAAATGGAAAATGGGGAAGGGATGGGTGGGGCTGGTATTTGCCACAATTGTGTTACTTCTCAGAACTTGAGGTAAAGTGGGTCATTTATACTTAAGGGATATGTTTTAGCACAATAGTGATGATGTCTTAATGTTCTGGGATTGAGCAATGTTGGTTGGCCTTTTGTGTTTTTGTTTTTGTTTTTTGTTTTTAAAGGTAAAAATGGAGGTGGGCTATAACTTGTAAGTTATTTGGTGTTACTTTTGTTCACAAATGAATTTTTTCCTCCATTATTAAACAATTAGCTTCCTTCTTGTTCCAGCTCAATATTAAATCACATTAGGAAGGAAGGAAACTTTTGCTTTATTGCCCTTTCAGTTCTACATAAGTTTATGGAGGCTTTTAAATGCAAATTAATGTCTACAGACCTAGAAACTGATCTGATCATCTGATTAGTACAATTCCAGTACAATCTATAACCACTGAGGATGTGGTATGCAATCCTTACTATTGGGGAGGCTGAGGTTGGTGGATTGCCTGAGTTCTAGAGTTTTGAGCTACAGTGGGCTAAGCCAATCAGGAATCTGTACTGTCTGGCACTGATGTATCTCCTTGCCCCAAGGAATTGGAGCTACCATTCTGCTTAAGTAGGGCCAATGGACCCAAGTTGGAAATAGAGCAGGTCAAAGCTCCCTTGATGATCACTAGTAGGATTGATTCCTGAATGGCTGTTGCACTTCTAGCCTGGGCAAGATGTGGAGACTCATTCTTAAACCAACCAACAAACAAACCAAACATCTAACTCTTGAGAGGTAGCATAGCCTAAGGAATATTGTTCTGGACTTAGCAGAGGAACACCTGGTTTTGAATCTACCTCTGATGATAACTGCAATAACTCAGCAAATACCCTAGGATTAATCTCCTAAGTGATAAAAGGTTTTGACCATCTGGTATAGATAGATAAACATGAATGAATCCAAAGTTGTATCTTGGTTTGGAGAAGGAAATGGCAAGCCATTCCAGTGTATTTGCCAAGAAAACCCCAAATGGGGTCATGAAGAGTCAGACACGACTGAAATAACTGAACAGCAACATGTTGGTTTGTACAAGGGCTATCATGAATCACGGAATTTGAAAGTTGGAAGGGACCACTGCAGCCATCTGGTCCAACCTATACACCCAAGGAATACTCACAGCCTCTCCTTGAAGACCTCCAAGGAAGGGAAATTCATCCCATTTCCAGCCCATTTCACTTTGGACAGTTCTAATTGTTAAGGAGTGTTGCCTGGTCTTATCCTAATGTGTCTTCTATGCACCTCTCAGTCACTGCTCCTGGCCTCTGGGGCTAAACAGAATGTGTTTAATCCCTCTTTCACATGACAGCCCTTGAAATACCTGATGACAGCTCTCATGTTCCATTGCCTACCCCTCTTTCTGTTCTTTAGGCTAAACTATTTTCCTTTAAAGTTTTCTGTAAATTAAAATTTGGAAATAAAATTATTTTGCCTTCACTAGTGGAACACGTCATGATCTTAAAGAGTCCTGCATTGGGCTGTAGTGGAAATGATATTGGATTGAAGTCACGAGACTGGGGTTTGAATCTTGGCTCCATTTTTTGGTAGCTATGTGACCTTGGGAAGTCATTTAACTTCTAAACCATAGTTTTATTAGCCATAAAACGAGGGGCTTTGGTTTCATAAGATGTGTATTTTAGTTCCTAGAAGGCAGGGGAGCAATACATAGTAAGACTATTGCTGCTGTTCTTGTTCATCCTTCATTCTTGAAAAGGACAAATGACATCACAAGGGTGATGTCTTGACTTGCCCATGAATTGGATTTAAGTGAGGCAGGGATGCACAAGGTCATCAGTCTCACTCCTCCACGGTGATCAAAGTTTGGTGGCAAGACAAAGTCAAGACAACTGGCAGAAATGGTACTAGGGAAAACTTAATGGAACAATTTAGTTGTCTTGTAGGAAATGAGGGGCTTTGACAGATGGAAATGAAAAGGAGTTCATTTCAGGTATGGGAAGGTAGTTTGTAGTCAGATTGTAAAGGGCCTTAGATGCCAAACACAGGAATTTCTATGTGTCTCTGATAAGGAGCCACCAGAGTCTTCTGATTAAGAGAATGATCTGGTCAGAACCATGCTTTGGGAATATCACTTTGGTAGCATAGTGGGAGGATTGATTGTGAGAGATGCTGTGCTGGTGGAATTGAAAAAACTTGGCAGCCTACTGGATATGTGGGGTGGGCGAGAGTGAAGAGTTGACAGTGACTCTAGATTGTGAACCTGTATTTCTAGAATCATGGTGATGCTCTTGACAGATATAGGGAAGTTGGGAAGAGAGGAAGGTTTATGGGGGTGGGAAGGAGATCATGAGTTCTGTTTTAGAAATGTTGAATTTGAGATGCCTGTGGGACATCTAGTTCCAATCGTCTGATAGACAGTTGTTAAATTTGCCCAGCTTTAATTCTGATTAATTTTAATATGTCACCTAATCTTTCTGGGCCTCAGTTTCTTGATTTGTATTTGAAAGGATTGGATCAAGTGATCTCTAAGTTCTCTTCCGGCAATATAGTTCTGTTTTACCATCTCCATTCTGTGTAACACCCCCCCTCCCATGTTTCCCAACTGGTTAAAATAAACCTTTAATTTTCTTTCCCTTATAGAGTTATGGATGTCCCACTTCAACCTTTTGGCTTCAGCTCTTTTTTTTTAATCACCATGAAATTTGTTAGAGAATGATGGTTTAATTTTTCCTTCTGAGAATGCTCACTAGGTTCCCAGAATGCCATTCTATCTATTCATGTTCTCTTTGTCCCCACTTTTTGGAGAGCGGGTTAGCTTTTTGCTTCATGTATTTTTCTATGCTGCATGTACAGAACTACCATGCATGCTTGAAGGAAGGTAGGAAATTATTAGTGCTTGATATTGCTTAAGATCATATGCTTAAGTCAGGGCAGCTAGGTGGTACAGTGCATAAAGCATCAGCCCTAGAATTCAGGAGGACCTGAGTTCAAATCTGACCTCAGATACTTGACACTTACTAGCTGTGTGACCCTGGGCAAGTCACTTAACCCTTGTTGCCCCCCCCCAAAGATCATATGCTTAAGTCAACAAGAATCCCTGTCAAATGCATGTACACTACTAATTCCCACCTTCCTTATTGATCTTTGAAGCTTAAATTGGTGCAAAAATTACTTAGCATTCAGAACACCAGGCAATTTGTCCTTGAGCATCAGAAATCAGGAACATACTTCCCCATTCTTCTTCACAACCTGCCATGGTCATTCCCAAATGACTTTCTGTTGAGAGTGGCTGCTTCCTCCCTGAACTTCCACAGGAACAAGGATCAGGATCTCTACAGAACAAGTTGGTTTCTTTTCAGGCAAAATCTCAGTTGTGGAGGGACTGTCCTCTGCAGTCTTTCCCTTCTGACTGTCTTCTAAATTGCTACTGCTAGTCTTCATTCACCTCCATTGTTTCTGCTCGATTTGAGAGGGTTGCTCTTTGTAGTTTTGTTTGCATAAAATATTGTAGGAATCTGCATTAACCAGCTTCAAGCTTACTCCAAATCTCTTTTTAAAGGGGCTTTTCCTTTTCGTCTTCTGAATATTTTAAAAATCACTCTTACGCAAACCAGAAGTTTCAGTTTCAAAACAAAAATAGGCTGTGGTTTCCTTATAACATGTAAGGTGTATAAAGTATCACCTTCAATCTAGTAACCATATGTAAATACTTTAGAGAGATACTTGAGAAAGCCCAAGAAATTGAAGGTCTGCCTTGTTTTAAAGACCTAATTTTTATTTCTTTGTTTGAAGCCATATCTTATGCCACTCCCCTCTTCAGAGCTGTCAAAGAGGTCAATTATCTTAGATTTAACTGGGGCTTGGCTGTCAGAGAAACATCTGGAAGTGTAAAGGGAGAGGTGACCACCCAAATGGAGTTATATGTAAAGCTTTCCTAAACGCCAACTAAGGTGTAGGTCAGAAGAATTTATTATAGGCTTTTTTGAAAAGTATAAACATCTAGAAAGGAGAATTCAGAAAAGATGACATACTTAGCTTACAAAAAAAGCGCTTACATATATCTATATATCTATAAATATAAATACATATGTATATAAGTATATATGAATACATATACATATGTGTACATACACACATACGTATACACATACATATAATCCTTTAAATTGGGCAAGGAGCTTTATATCCTATTATTTCATCTGATCCTCACCATTCTCTGAGTTATGTATTCATTTTTAATCCCATTTTACAGATGAAGAGATCAAGGCTCCTTAACATGACTCTAGGGTCAAACAACTACTAAGTGTCTGAGACAGGATTTGATCTAAGGTCTTCTCCATTGATTCCCAGATTCAGAGCTCTAGTTATTCAACCACAGTCCCTCTCTCATAGAAATGTTTTTCATACAAATGCCATATTTATCATGCCCTAAATTGAAAGCACTAAGAATAAATAAATTACACACATACCTATATCTTCTCTATTACTGGTTTATAAATCAGAATGGGATCTTGAGGCAATGTGCAAACATTCCCAGGGTAGGATGATTTTCACATTGTATTATTAGTATAATTATGAGTTATCACAAAGAAAATGAAACATTCTAGAGTAAACCCCCTGCCACAATTACAAATATATCTCACAGTAGGGGGTACCATAAAATCTGTTTAGAATTCAAAAGGAGCCTGAAGTCATTAGTTCATCATAAATCTTGCCTTCTTAAATGAAGAGAGGAAGTCCCTTTAGAGAAAGGAAAAGCTAGAGAAGGGTGGCCCTGGCCCTGTTTGAATGGCCAAGATTAAGTAATTGTCTACCTATATTTACATTTATCTGACTCCTTTCTAGAAGAAAGAAGTGTTAATGGTTACATAAAGCTTCAATATATGTTGCAAAGGAAGAACTATATAATCAAGTGTTATTTCTGACTGTAAATGACTCCATGTCTAGCACTAGCCAGGAGAAGAGTTGGTTGCCAGGAAATTTGACCTGCATCATGGGTTTAATGAAGCAGTAACTTTTTGTTTATATTTCTTTCCAGTTTGAAATGTTATTTTATCTGGGGAAGATGAGATAATGTTGCTCTTGTTTTGGGACCATCTCAATTCCTAACCAGCCTACAACTACTATTACTAACAGTTAACATTTACTTAGCAATTTAAGGTTTGCAAAATGCTGTACATGTATCATCTCATTTGATCTTCACAAGAACCCTGGAAGGTATGTGCTATTATTATTCCTATTTTACAGAGTAGAAGATGGGCAGCTAGGAGGTGTAGTCGATAGAGGGCCAGGCCTGGAGTCAGGAAGACTGACCTTCCTGAGTTCAAATATGATCTCAGGCATGTTAGCTGTGTGATCCTGGGCAAGTAATTTAACTGTGTTTCCTTCAGTTTTTCATCTATAAAATGAGCTGGAGAAGGAAAAGGCAAACCACTCCAGTATTTCTGCCAAGAAAACCCCAAATGGGGTCACGGAGAGTTGGACATGACTGAAAAATGACTTAACACAACACACAAAGGAGGAGACTGAGGCTGAGATTAAATTAAGTGACTTGCCCAGGGTACCACAGCTAGTAATATCTGTAGTGGGATTTGAATTGAGGTCTTTTGGCTCCAAGTCCAGGGCTCTTTCCTGCTGCAACACGTATCTAACTGCCACAGAGAGACCAGCAACAAAAGCCTGACTTGATTCAGATCCTATGAGAAAAGTCACCTATAATACCTGTTATCTTGGAAAGAGCCCAGATATTGGGAATCAGGATCCCCCTGGGCACTAACAGCATGTGGTCAAGGAAAGGACTAACAAACCTCTGCCAGTTTCCATATTTTGGTTCAGATTTCCTATTTGTCTTCACCAAGATGAAGATCAATAAGGCAGGTCCTGGACAAATCACAATGTCAAAGAAGTTAGTCTTTAAGTAGCAGAAAGGGCTCTCTGGGCCTGGAGTAGAAGGACCTAGGTTTAAGTACTCTTGCTACTTATTACTTGTGTAACCTTGGGTGAGTCATCTGACTCTTGTCATTTCCTCATCAGTAGAACTATGACATTGGACTCGGGTGTTCTTAACTTGGGGTCTGGGAATTTTTAAAAAAATATGTATATTTTGATAACTATGTTTGAATATAATTGATCTCCTTTGTAAGCCTATGTGTTTTATTTTACACATTTAAAAACATTCTGAGACGGATCCAGGGGTTTTGCCAGATTTCCAAGGTGGGGAGGTCCATGAAACAAAGAAGGTTAAGAACCTGTGAACTAGATCATCTCTGAGGTCCCTTCCAGCTTTAAATTCAATGATCCCATGATTCTCTGCTTCCTTAGCTACTTCTTCCCCCATCCCACCCTCCATTTTCAGGTCTTCATGCTTTCAGTACCTTGCTTACCAGTGCCTCCCTTGTTTTTTAAGCCTCTCTCAACTGTCAAAACAGGAAAAGATCTGATATCATCATTTACATTTTGACTGAAATTCATTCGTATTCCCTCCATTTGCATTTTAAGCCTTTTATCCCTAAATAAAGAGTGAAACTACTGGACTAAATCAACCTCATGTATCCAAGGTTTTTGATCTTTGTCTATTAATAACAACCCTGCCAGGGCTATTTACATAGAAGGCTGCCTCAAACTGAGACAAAGGGTTCATGGGTATGTGGGTTTTTTAAAAAGAGTGATAGCCTCTATGTACAAATCTTCTTATTAAGAAGTAACTCCCATGATGGGATCCCTTTCTGTTTGAGTTGTGGGGAGGGGAGTAACGAGGAAAAGATAAGTGGCATCTCCATTCATAACTAGCAATTTGGGTGTACAGGGCAAGTTTCACAAAATGCTGCCAGGACAATCCACATGAAACACACCCTCAAATCAACTTTTAAAGAAAAATTCAGTTGAGGTAAGGGCAAAGATGATGGTTGAGAAGCTGTTGTTTCACTCCCAGCTGCCAGAATGTTATCTGGTAACTTCCAATTTAGGTAGTTTTTTTGCTAAACTCAGGTTTTTATTTATTTATTTTCTTTTCCCTGTCCTGATGAAGAAATGTGTTTTCAGCATCCTCAGTTGCCAAATCCACTGGCTTTTTCTCAGGTCTCATTCTCCTTGACGTCTCTGCAGCCTTTGACACTTCTGATAGCTCTTTCCTTCTTGATACTCTCTTCTCTCTAGGTTTTCAAGACACTGTTCTCTCCTAGTTCTCCTCCTATCTAACCACTACTTCTCTATCTCCTTTGCTGGAAGAACACCTTCTAAACAAGGTGTCCAGGGGGTTCTGTCTTGGACTCTCTTCTCCCTCTGTGCTACTTCATTTGGTGATCTCATCAGCTCCCTTTGATTTAATTATCATGTTTATACTGATGATTCTCAAGTCTACCTATCATGCCCTAACCACAGCCAGAGAAAATGCCCAGAACCAAGAGATAGAATTTCTTGTTTGTGCAACAGCTGGGAGGCCAATGTCACTGGATCAAGAGTAGGTGGTGGGAAGTAAGGTGAAAGAAGACTGGAAAGGCAGGAGGGAGCTATATGTTTGTGTGTATATGTATATCTACACACACATACCTATCTATATATCTCTGTCTATGTCTCTATCATCTATCTATCTATCTATCTATCTATCTATCTATCTATCTATCTATCTATCATCTATCTATTATTTATCTATGGTGTCTCCCCCATTAGATTGTAAGCTCTTTGAGGGTAGGGACTGTCTTTTGACTCTTTTTGTATCCCCCAAACTTAGCACAATATGTAATACACATTAGGTACTTAATAAATATTTACTGACTGATTGATCTAAATTTTCATGCCTTGGGGGAAAAATTTAGGTGTCTCATTCTAGTTATCCTTCTTTGGATTCACCCAAAGTTGGCTCCCCTGCCTTCTCCCCAGTCTTTATATCCTAATTGTATCTCTCTTTTTTTTTTTAAGTGAGGCAATTGGGGTTAAGTGACTTGCCCAGGGTCACACAGCTAGTAAGTGTTAAGTGTCTGAGGCTGGATTTGAACTCAGGTCCTCCTGACTCCAGGGTCGGTGCTCTATCCACTGCACCACCTAGCTGCCCCCCTAATTGGATCTCACAAAAATGGAATTCTCACTAAAGAGCTCAAAGATTAGGGGACCATCTTCAGCTTTCCAGAATTTTGATTCTTCCAGCTCATCAAAGCAGATGATGTGTACTCTGTGGTCAAAGTTCTGAAGGAACTCCAAGCCTGTTGTGCCAATGAAATGGATGTCCTGGCCTACAAGAGTAACATATTTCACAGCCATTAAATCCACATAAAAATAAGGCTAGAAAAATGAAAATTGAAATTGTAAAACTTTACAGTATGATAACTAAAGTATAAATTTTTTTGTTGATTCTATATTTTCTTTCAACACTTTTGGTAGGTCAGGCTATTTTCTCTCCTACCAGGTCTCTGAGAAAACAGACCAATACTATTGTTTTTTTCTTTTCAAGTCCTGAGGCTGACCATTATATTCCAAGGGAGAAGCCAGAATGAAAACAGAGGACTAGAGAAGTGACAGGAAATGGGAACCAGGATGAGTTTGGGCATGGCTATAGCTGTGGTTGGTATGGGCAGAAACTTCAAAGAGTAGAGAAAAGGCCTAGGGAAGTCCAAAGAAAATTACTGTAGAATAATTTTCTATATAGTTTATAAGCAATTGCTTTTGGTCTAGAAATACACAGTTTGCTTAAAAACAACAACAACCACCACCACCACCAACAACAACTTAACAACCTGATCCATCTCTAAAAATGTAGAAGTAAGAAGGATTCTTAGAGCATCTGTAAAACAGCTGGGGTGGTTAGCTTAGTTGGTTAAAGCCAGGTGCTAATGATGTTTCTGACACAAGTTCAATACCACAATAGGGCAGTTAGGTCCATGCTTTTCCATGGCCACAGACCGTAATACTATCTTCAAACAGCTGGTTTGCAAATGCTGGTCACTGTGAGAACGAATTTGGTTTAGGACAAATCAGACCTGCCATTAGACCAATTGAAAGTATCTACCCTATAGATAGTGGGTCCGTAGTAAAACCTTTGAATATGAAAAATATCACAATTTTTGGAAATCACTATCATTATTCAGTTTATTAGTGTCAACCACTAATATATGGTTCAGTTTTCTTATTTTCATTCCTAGACTTCCCCTCCACTGCCATCATTCTTCAATCTCTCCTTCTTTGAAGTTCAGTCCATCTATCTATATCTCTCTGTTCAGCTCCTTATTACCTTAATCATTTGGTTTCTGAGTCACTTCCTTTCTCAAAGAGTTCAGTACTTGGCTCACAGTCTATTCCATTCTTGCCCTTGCCTTCATGTTTGGGGACTTGAATGCACACACATGTATGTATGTATGTATGTATACAAAGCTCTACTTACCATCTATTTATATGCATAAACAATATATGTATATATGTATGTATACTTGTGTACGTATATGTCTACATATACATATATTCATGTCTCCTTGAAGGCTCTGGCTTCTAGTACATTAAACATCTCAACTCCCATGACTCCATGTATATCATCACCTCAACTGTCTGTAGTTGGGGGTGAGGAAGAGTAAGTATATTAATTCTCAGAAGCTCACCCATACTGAATCAATTTTATGACCTTGAACTCTGCAAGTTCTTTTTTGATCACAATCTCCTGTCCTTCCATTTCTAACTGCTTCCCAAACCTCTGTCTTTACTCCCTATCTCTCTATCTTCTACCAGTCTATCTCTGCTCTTACCTTTCTTTGCTTCCCAATGTTATTCACATAGTTAACTATTTCAAATACAAACTTTTTTCTGTTCTTGATTCATGTGCCCTCTTAGTCTTAGCATTATTTGTAACCTGTCAATTTCCCGTGCTGTATTACACCTATCATTTATTCCCATGCTGCTGAACACAACTGGAGAAATTCATGAAACCTTGCTAACCGATCTGCTGTAAGTTTATGGTCTTTTTTCTCAGTTGCTGCAATTCTCTTATTCTTCTTTGGTGGGTTTTATATCATCAGCTCCCCAACCCCCAAAGCTGTTCCTAACCTTCTTTCTCTCCTACTAACAATATCCCCATGCTCCCTCAATTTGAGCAGATAATCTTATCTCCTACTTTCCTGAGAAAATTGTGATCAACCATTGTGAGCACTTTCATCTTCACTACTTTACTCCTCAAAACTCCACATCTTTGCCTGCTTTTTCTTTCTTTTCTTCTCTTCTCTGATGAAGAGGTGATCCTAATCCCATGCTAAGGCCAAGCTATCTCATTTCCTTCCATCTCCTACAAGAGCCTGCCCCCTCAACCATTTCCTCAGTTCCTTTTATCTTCATCCTTTCCTCATCTCTTGGTTTTGTCCTCATTGCCTATAAAGATGCCCACATTTCTAAAATATTAAAAATGAAAAATTCTCTGTCTAGAGTATAAAACCCAATGTATTTAACAGGTTTTATTTTATTCTATGGTTCTTTACACATTCTCCATTCTAATCAGACTCGCCTGCTATCTCTTCCTAATAAGCAATCTCTTTCCTACTTCTGGGCTCTAGTATACACTGTTTGGAATACATTCCTTACTCTTTCCTACCTCATGGAATCCCTAGTTTTCTCTAAAACACAAATCAGAGGCCACCCTCCTCATGTGACTGCTTTCCTGATCCTTCTTGGTTATCAGTCCTCTCTCCTTCTTTTGATTAATGTATACAGTAACATTAATATTGTTTTTTGGTTTTTTTTGTGGGGCAATTGGGGTTAAGTGACTTGCCCAGGGTCCCACAGCTAGTAAGTATTAAGTGTCTGAGGCCGAATTTGAACTCAGATCTTCCTGAATCCAGGGCTGGTGCTCTATCCACTGTGCCAACCAGCTGCCCCATCAATATTGTTTTTTAAAACAACTTTGAATAAGTCATTTTGACTGTTATAAATAACCAAATTAACTACAAAGGAAATATGAAGAAAGCTTCCATCTATATCCAGAGAAAGAACTGATAAATAGAAGAATGTATAGAATGGTTTTACATATACATACATAAATAAATAAATATGTATGCATGTATACACACAAACCTATTTTTGTCTAATGGTAGCCATCTCTTAGGGCAGTGGAGGGGGAGAAGGAAGAAAAAAAAGAAATTTACATGATAACTTTATTATATATTTAAAAGGAATAGCAAGTTGTATATAATAGATCTGTACTTTCATGTGCAATCATTTTTTTTTTATTATAATAGGTTATGGAAATGCTTGTTTTTGTCCATAAATTAAAAATACATTTAAAATGTATGTTATTTTATATGCTTTATGTTTGGTTATTTGTATATATTTTAATTCCCTATTCACTCTATTTGGTTTCTTGAAGCAATGGACTATTTCAAGTTTGCCTTTGTGTTTACAGCATCTAGTACAGAGCCTCACACCGTATAAAAGTTTAGTGAATTGAATCTAAATGATATGAAGGTTTATGGAGTAGCTATGTGGCACAGTGGATAGAGCACTGGACTTGGAGTAAGAGAGACCAGCCTCCGACACTTACTAGCCTTGTGACCCTAGGCAAGCCACTTAAACCTGTTTGCCTCAATTTCCTCATCTTTAAAGATGAGAAGGAAATGGTAAACTACTCCAGTATCTTTGCCAAGAAAACCACAAATGGGGTCATGAAGAGTTGGACACAACCTAACAACATCAACAACAATGAAGGTTACATAGGGTTTCAGGAAGAGAACATTAACTGTTCCAGAGGTAAAGGTACAGAGAATTCAAGTGACACTTCTCAGAATTTTCACATACTTCTAAGTGTATCTTAGTGGCACAATGGATAATTAGATTATCAATGAACATTTTTTAAGCACTAATCATGTGCTGCATACTGTGGACAAAAGAAAAGTAAAAAATCTTTGCTCTTAGGGAGCTCACACTCCAATGAGAGAAACAACATGCAAACAACTATGTACAAATAAGCTATGTATGGAATAGAATGGAAATAATCAATGGAGAAGAGGTTCTAGAGTACTGGAGTATTGGGAAAGGCTTCCTGAGAAGGTGATATTTGGGACTTGAAGGAAGTCAGGGAAGTTGGGAGGCAGAGAAGAGGAGGAGGGGGAGTATTGCAGGTATAGGGGACAGCCAGTGAAAATGGTCCAAGTTGGGAGATGTAGTGTCTTGGGTGAAAAGCAAGGAGGCCAGTATCACTGGATCTCAGAGAAGATGGGGTGTGAGGTTGAGGGGATGTATAAGGTATAAGAAAACTTGTAATCAGGAAGATCTGAGTTTGACTCCGGCTTTAGGCACTTACTAGTTACAACTACTAGTTACCACAGGCAAGTAATTTGCTCTCTCACAGTTTCAGTTTCCTCATTTGGAAAATGGGGATGATAATGATAATAATAATAAATTGCTTCAAAAGATTGTGAGGATCAAGTAAAATACTGTAAAGTGTTTTGCAAAACTGATGATGACAATAATGATGTCTGACCTTTGGTTAGGGATTTCCAAAGGCTAATTCCACCCATGCAGTCAGTTAGATCTTTAAAAGTACATTACAGGGCAGTTTGTGGTACATGGGAAAGTACAGTGCATTTCAAGTCAGAAGACATTGATTCAAGTCCTCTGCTTCTTTCATTCATTAAATAATGCTGCCCATTACTTAAAAACCAGAGAATCCAGAACATTAGATAGGTGGATTTTAGTGATCACTAGAGTAAGCAATTAAGTGCAGGACTATTGTGTCTCAAGTTTGTGGTTGGTTATATCAGGTCCATTGGTTAGACCATGCTGCTATTGTGACCAGGATTGTGGATTTAATTCTCATGTGAGGAGCTTAGCTTCACACTGTTCTATGCCCCTGCTGTAGGAGCATTCTCCTCCAGCTCCCTCCTCCCCACTACTTGTCACATTCCTGCTCATTTAACATCACTAATAAGGTCCTATAAGAGGTGTGACTATGACTGAATGAGACTGATTTTCATGTGAGACAATGGTTTAAGTCTCATTCTTCTTCAGTGACTTCTCTTGCTTCACTTACTGCAGAATTTATCCCATTCATTCAACTATTTCCACTAATGTACAACCAGACAGCAAATGTTCTGTAAGAATATAGATAGAGCTGATGTAGTCAGGAGTCTGCCTTACTCCTAACCTTGGCCAGTCATCTTGCAAGAGCCTACTCTCAGTTGGAAAGGGAAATAGGCCAGACAGAGCCTGTATGGTTCAGTGCAAATCAATCACCACAACTAGGAAAATATCTCACAGGGTTGAGGTTCACGTCCTACTGATGACAGGTCAGTAGTGTAATCTTTATGGAGGATCACATATCATCTTCGCCCCAAAATAACAGCTGTCCACTCCAAGCAAAAGCCAGAGTTGGAAAAAATCAGGCCATTATTCCTGAAAAGTAGAGTTGCTAATCCAATCATTAAATATTTGAGAATCTAGAAGGTATATTGGATTGTGCAAGATATTTGGGAATGTTGTATGTATTAAAAATAAGATGCTCCTTTCCTTCAAGGTCTTGACAGCCTAATTAATGTAATATCTGTGGGGATAAAGAATGTTAAATCCATAAGTCACCTTAGATCATCTAGTCTGGAGGTTCTTAAAATTGAGTTCTATGGACCACCCTCACTCCCTGCACAGGGGAGTCTATAATTTAAAATAATTATTTCAATATATTTGGTTTACTCATAATCTTTTATATTTTATTTTGTGCATTCAAAAACATTATTTTGCGAAGGGGTCCATAGGCTACACCAGACTGACAAAGAGGCCATGACCAAAAAAAAGTTATAAATCTAGTATACAGCCTGACCTCTTCATTTTTAATTCTTTTTTTTTTTGGTAGGGAAATGAGGGTTAAGTGACTTGCCTAGGGTCACACAGCTAGTAAGTGTCAAGTGTCTGAGGCTGGATCTGAACTCAGGTCTTCCTGAATCCAGGGCTGGTACTTTATCCACTGCACCACCCAGCTGCCCCTGACCTCCTCATTTTTATAGATGAGGCAACTTAAGCGAGTTGGGGAGATGAAGATACTGCTAATAATTGACTAAGTCAAGGATAGAGCTCATATATCTTGACTCCTTGATCAAAAGAGTTCTTTTCTGTATCGACATGGTGGTAGCTATTCTTTTTCTATCTTCCTTATCACTTTTGTGATCATGACATCTTTTTTTTTTTTTTTTAATTTTTTTTTTAGGGAGGCAATTGGGGTTAAGTGACTTGCCTAGGGTCACACAGCTAGTAAGTGTCAAGTGTCTGAGGCCGGATTTGAACTCAGGTACTCCTGACTCCAGGGCCGGTGCTCTATCCACTGCGCCATCTAGCTGCCCCCATGACATCTTTTAAAAAACCTGCATGGAAATGGCAAAGAGACTAAAATAAGATACATCTGGATGAGGCACTATAGTTCTTTCAGGCTTAACCATTTAGGGGAGGAGACCATGGCAACCATCATCTTCCACAAGATTGGAATACATAGGCATATACAGAATATTTTACTTTTCTTTCTCCTTTTCCCTTCTCCACATGCCACTCCTATGACTGACTCTTACAAAGTAGGAAAAGTATCATACCACTGCTAATCTAAGTGTGAGAAAAACAAAGAGCCACTCTCAGTTACCAAGTGTAGACCAGCTGGGAAGAGTTTCTTGATTTCTGGCTTAGTGGTTTTTAAACCATATTTTATCTATCAAGGCTCTAGCTAAGTGGGTTTCATTGGTACTGGGATAAAAGGTGAAGGTCTAGGGAAGGTTGCTTGGCAGTTGGCCGAACCAAATTGCCTCCTTCTGACAGGAAAACAAAAAGTTGCCTTTATCTATCCAGGAGACAGAGTTTCACTAAGCCATACACACTGTGGTGCAGTTCTCCTTCTGAGTACAAGTAGCAAATTTGAATCTATTGTCCTAGTTAGAGAAACAGGACAAAGAACAAGGGACAAGTGAGAAAGAAGCAGGCAAAATATGGATTTCTCAATCTCTCCTCCCTTTAGATTTCTCTATGTTGTTCTAGACCGCATTCTTCCTTTGCTTGGTGTGCATCAGAGTATCTATTTTTATCTTATTTTTGGTATGATAAAGGAGAACATTTCTGAGATCAAGGGATCTTGGACAAAGGTTAATTAGAGAGGAGGGAAACTCTGTTAAGTGGGAAAAAATGCCATTCGATATAGTGGGAAGAATGCCAGATTTATAGTCAAAGGACCTGGGTTCAAATCTTGGTTTTGTCACTTATTACAGAAGGTTATGTGACAATTATATTGTGTTACACGTCAAATAAAGGGGCTGATTATATAACCAACACTAAGATCTCTTCCATCTACAAATCTTATGATCTCACTATTTTTTCCTGTATTCTACATGCATTCTTTCTGCACTAGTGCCATAAATTCTAGAATTATAATTTAGAATTCTGAAGAAATATGCTGCCCATCCCACAGATAGGTGTGAGAAAAAAGGCAAAAATCTGTAAGAGTCACTCAACACATTCCAGCAAGATACACTGAAATTTATTTCCCACAGAATGCTTGTAAATGTGTGTGTGTGTGTGTGTGTGTGTGTGTGTGTGTGTGTGTGTGTGTGTAGGGGTATACCCTTCCACAGAACTCTAGTTGCCTAAGTTGAAATCTCCCACTTGTTATGCCACCTTCAGGTAAAGATAGATGTTCTTCAGGCAGTCAGAAATGTAGGTTTGAAGTTTGAGAAAGATGTCAAAGCTGGATATAGATTCAGGAGGCATTTGTGTGTTAGTTGAAACCTTGGGAATGGATGACAAAGGAGAGAATATAGGAAGAGCAGAAAAGGGAGAAACTTAGGGGTTTCCCCCCATTAAACTTGAATGGATGGCAAAGGGACAAGAAACCCATGAAGAAGACAAAGGAGAAGGTTAGAGGGGGAGAAGAACTAGCAGAGAGAGGTATCTCTGGGACGAAGGTAGAAGATACTATTCAGTAAAAGGGGAATGTGAACTGTGTCAATTGCTACAGAAAATTAAAGTAAGAAAAAGATTATACGTGCCATGGGAAGACTCTCCAATAAGCTTTGGCCTTATGAGCTTACATAGAGTGTTTAGCGGATGCAATCCCCATGTAGATTGGGGCAGATATTCTATAATTAGTTCTCATCTGCTAAATACCTGAAGAGACTTTTTTATTTCTGTCCTGCCAGACTTAGGGGGAGGCATATTCAAAAGGCACTAGTTGATCAAAACTTCATCCTTCTCCTGGGATTTGAATCCATATCAAGTCTTGTATCTAGTTCAGGATCAAGGCCGTGATGCATGAAATGTCCTTCAGACTTTGGCCCACTGACAACTGAGACAGGGACTCATCCAGCAAATATATTATATATGGAGTGAACTTGGTGGGACCAAAATTATTTAAAAACTATTTGGGCCTACAATTCTAAAGGGATATAGGCATATAGGGAAGTATTTGTCTGTCAAGAGTTGAGGGGAAATATTTGTACTTCTCTTTTTGCTATATCTTCAAAGCAGATATGTCTTTGTAAAAGTTGATTGATATTAATTGATGAAATGGAACTGGGGTTCTAACTGGTGGCTAACAGTTGGAAGAACACACCAGAATGGGAGGCTCAAGCTGATAACATTAGAGAAGACACTGTTAACCTCTCAGGGCTATCCCTAAAACCCAAAGGAAGAAATATAGCCAGCCTCCTTCTAGGAGGATAAGGGTAGAATACTATATAAAAAGACTAGAGTACATATAAAAGACCATTAGGTTTGGTGATTAGGAATTTACTAGTGACCTTTTAGAGAACAGTTTCAGTAGAATAGTGGGTACAGAAATCAAATTTAAAGGATTAAAAAGATAATGGGAGGGTGAAGAAGTGAGAGCATCAATTATAGACTTTTCTCCCCAAGAAGTTTATCAGTAAAAGGTAAGAGGAAAGACAGGGCTATAGCTAGATTAGTTAAACTGGGTAATGGAATTTTTTTTTTAAAGATTGGAGGGCCCTGGGCATATTTATAGGTGGATTGGAAAGAGCCTGTACAGGCAGATGGATTGTAGAATCAATAGATTAGCATGAGAAAGTAGTAGTGATATCTCTTCTGAGATAGAAGGGAAGGAGGAAAGCATAACAATTCTGAGAAGCCTTGAGAAAAAAAAGAGAGCTGAGAGAAATTCTGCCAAATTGTCTCAATTATATCAGTGAAGTAGAAAGCTGGGTTATCTGCCCTGATCATGGGGGTTGTTGTGACATCAGTGGCTTAGAGAGAGAAGACAAGGATTGGAGTTTCTAGTGTCTTGTAAATAATCAGTTCAAAAAAAGTTTAGAGACGGAATTTTGTTATACAGGGTAGGCCCAAAGTCACAAATGGGGTCTGATGTTTTAATAACTTATTGAAAGTTATTTTTTCTTTATTTCCTATATATATTTCTTATGTATACTGTATATGATGCTATGATGTTATATATTAAAAAGAAAAATAAAGGAGTTATTAAATATTGAAAACCCTTCGTGGCTTTGTGACTTTTTGCCCTCGCTGTAGTTCTCTTCCACATAGGAGTATACAGAAGATACCTCTGGCTTAAGGGAGTTCTAGAGAATGGCAAGGAAGCATTAAGAGAATTGTGTTAAGAGGAATAAACAGGATTAATCTGTGGTCACTGGAGTGTGAGTCAGGAAACCCTGGGAAACTCTGTGGAAAGGCTGAGGCTCTTTAATTAGAGCTGCTTTGCTTGGCCCATTTCGTCATCAAATAACATTTTTGATGAAAATATGCCTACTGAAGTATTCCTTCACAAATATGTATATTTATATATGCATATCGAGACATGTATATTGTATATATGGACAATATATACATTAATCACATAGTCATATATTATATACACACAGAGAAAGTGGTATGAAAGTTTAGTGTGATTTTATGCTTTAATAGTTTGAAGACTTTCAGGACACAATGTGCCCACAACAGACACATACACACATGTACACACATACATATATGTATATAAATATTTTTGATTTATATATAAACACAATCCATATTCATATGTGTGTATAAAATATAATTGTGTTTTATATAGAAAATATAAATGTAAAAATATAATCACAAATATAACTGATTTATATATAAAACATACACATGCATATATGCATGAATGTTTCTACTTTAATATATGAATCACAAAAATATATATGCATATATATATATATATGCATTCATACACACATACATATGACTTAGACTTAAATCCTGCCTCTCATAACAATTTATGGATAAATCACTTTCCTTCTCTGAGCCTCAGTTTACTCATCTGCAAAATGAAGTTAAGACCTTTAAATCTAAAGTCTTGTCCATTTTTTGATTGAAAAACTTACACCAAAAAGCAGCATGGGGTAGTGAATAGAAGCCATCCTTGGAATCAGGAAGGCCTGGGTTCAAGTTCTGCTTTTCATACATACTAGCTATATGACCCTAACCAATTCATTATTCCTCTTAGTGTCCTGGGCAGCCCTTATTAGAGAAAATCTGCAAGAAAAGTTCCTTCACTTGAAGTTCTTCATACCCATGAAATCATAGCTATTAGGAGGTTGGGGATGGCTCATATTCTTTTCCTTGTTGTTGTGAGGACTAAATGAAAAAAATGTATATGAAATGTTTTATAAATAGAGAAGTGCTATGCAAATGTTGGTCATTATTATCCTCATTATCATCCTCATCATTATATAGAGGACTGATCTTGACCTTTAGATGGAGTGTGCTTTCTTTTTTTTTCTTTTTTTTTTTTAAGTGAGGCAATTGGGATTAAGTGAGTGACTTGCCCAGGGTCACACAGCTAGTAAGTGTTAAGTGTCTGAGGCCAGATTTGAACTCAGGTACTCCTGACTCCAGGGCCGGTGCTCTATCCACTGCGCCATCTAGCTGCCCCTGGAGTGTGCTTTCTAACTATGAAGAACATGAGTAGGCCGAGATCAACTTAAAAATGCAAATCCCCCCTAATATTTAAAATGGTCCTTTCTAGAATCGTCTGTTCATCATTAGCATGATTCGAATTTATCGCTGACTTTCCAGGAGTAAGTAGTAGTTTTGATTTCTGTGTTTGTGTGTGTGTGTGTGTGTGTGTGTGTATGTGGTGTTGTTGTTTTTTAAAGAATTACAATAACAACAGGGGGCAGCTAGGTGGCGCAGTGGATAAAGCACTGGCCCTGGATTCAGGAGGACCTGAGTTCAAATCTGACCTCAGACACTTGACACTTACTAGCTGTGTGACCTTGGGCAAATCACTTAACCTTCATTGTCCCCCACACACAAAAAACCAAAAAAAGAATCAAGATAACAACAGATACCAACATATTAACATGGAGTATATAGATGCCTTATTCTTTGTACATGTATATTTTATTTATACCATGTAAAGTTCTTGAACAAGAAATATTTATCTTACATTTTATTTGTACTACCTCACAAGGTGAGAAAAGTGCTTTACAAACCTTAAAATACTTATTATTTAAATTTATTTTCTGTATAGTACAGTAAACATAAGGAAGGTAAAATATTTATTAGTATATCCCAAGAATTATAATCAAATCCTATTTTTGTAGAGAGTTTTTTATTTCCAAGGACTTTCACATCCATTATCTCATTAGAACTCTCGAATAAATGAGAGAAACTAGCTGGAAACAGAAAAAAAAAGGAGTGAGAATTAATTCTTCCTTCACCCTGCTGGTCTAAAATTTGAGTAAGTGCATCCTTCCCACTCATTCAGAATAGAAAGATATTTAGAGGAAGGAAAAAATGAAGCTATTTAGTTGAAGGACAACTCTTTAACCTTTGAAAATCAATGTGTATTTCATTGAAGAGAGCTGCAGTCTTTCAGTTAGAATATTTTCCCCTGCTGTCTTATAACTATGTCCTGCACTAAATTTAACATATCCCCAGACTCCTATTTAATGCTCACAGCTGGGAGACAGGAATAGTCCAGCAAAATCTGTTTTTCCTAGAGTACCTACAAATCTGGCCTTAAATAATTTATTTTCTTGGCTAGAATGGTCTCTAAATAAGTTCTAAAAGATTTTGCTGCCCACTTGCTGGTTCAATCAGAACAGTGAGTTTTATGGGCTTTATTAATCGTGCTCTTCTTCAAAAGCCACTGATTAAACGTTTGCCTTATGGTTCAGAGCAGCCTGAGAGATGATCACCCCTCACTAGCTTACTAAACAACAGACTGCAGGTAGCTTCCACACAAGACAGCAGCAGATTGCATACAGCTAGTGCCAACTGAGCAGATTGGAGCTTCGATTTACCCCTGCTCTTGGTAGCAGACTGCACACAGCAATCTTCTCCTTGCCATCCATCTTATTCACCCTGAGTCGTCAAACAGTCAATAGCAGGACTTTCCCACAGTGTTACAAAGGGGCCTAATTATATCTGAAAACTGATGATGTGCTTGATGCAAGAATTTATCCAACTGGGCATTCTCTGACTTTGGCCAATATTGACACAAGACTCACTAAATGCCATCAGTATGAGCTATCTAGGAAAATGTCAACTTTTGGGGGAATCATTATTAAATTTTATTTTTAATTTATGGAAAAAAACAAGCCTTTCCATAACAGTACAATAAAAAAATGGCATATTTAAGCTAGCACTAAATAAAGGGGGGAATAATTAAATTACATAAAAACATTCTCTGTCCTTATAATTGTAAAGATTTTTTACTTCTTCTAGACCAGGAGTTCTTAACATGGGATCTATGAACTTTTGTGTGAATATACATATGTGTGTATACACACAGATATATCTTTGTGTATATATATATATACACATACATATACATAGAAATTATATATAGAAATATAGAACTATATATACATGTATACATATATGATTCTTTTGTAATCCTATATATTTTATTTAATTAATTAAAAACATTATTCTGAGAACAAGGTCATAGGTTGTATCAGATTGGCAAAGGATTCAGTTTCACAAAGTGGTTAAGAACCCTTGTTAGTTAAACTAGTTTATAATATATTCATGGGAACACAGGTTCAAAACCAAATATCAATGAACCCCCAAATCTTGTGTAAATTAAGGCACCAGGGAAGAAGAAAAAAGGAATGTGAAGGTGCTTAAAAAATGTTAATCTGGTATTAATTTTAATATTCTTTATATTGGTGCACAAGATTATCCCCATCTCTCAGCCTTCTGTATCTACTAGTGATTCTTTAGATGTTTCCAGCATTTCTTGGACAATGTAAATTTTTACCAAGATTCTTGTTAAAGTAGCTTACATATGAATAGTGCTCTCTCTCCTCTCTCTCTCCTCTCTTTCCAACCCCCATCTCTGTCTCTGTCTCTCTTTGTCCACACACACACACACACACACACACACACACACACACACACACACACACACACTCCCTCCCCCCACAACACATACTCCATTCAATAAACATTTACTAGGTACCCATTATATGTAATATACTGTTAGATATTAGGGATACTCCAACACTCTAACGGCTCCATGATCACAGTGACATAAGTATTTCCTCCAATGATGCATATCAGAAACCATTCATATCTGCCCATCCTCCCATGCTATGTGACTCTTGCCCACATATTCTTATAAGTTCACCAGAGGGGATCCACTCAATATTCCTGGGGCCTTCTTTTGATGTTGCAAGGATATCATTGGAGCACAGATAGTTCATCTGTTATCTTGTCCTCTTGCAATGTGACCACTCCATATTTTTTTTTGGTGGGGGAACTACTTTTCTGTATGAATATTTCAGACAGACTGCTAAAGACATAAAATTATAAAAACCAAATCAAAATAGTCTCTCTTTTAAATGGCCTTACATTTGACTATATTACTAACCACTTTACATCTTACTATATGTTTGGAAATTTCATAAATGTTCTATTTTATTTGTGTAGAATTATTTTCTTTTCATTCATAATTTTTTTGTTTTGAATTTAAACAGAAGAATTTAAATAAACAAAGAGTAATAAAGATGTTTGATAAGAAACCATGAAGTTCTGTTATGTAAAATTTTAAAGTATATATTAAATCTAATATGGTAACAAAATTCCTCAGTGTTCTTTTATGTACTTATTTCTGGTTGTGTTAAACTTTCTAATAAACAATACAAATATGCCCAGTTGAACTTCTTGTGACAGTTTTGGTAGGGAGTCAGCAATACCTTAACACCTCGAGTTATATTTAAGCTATTCATTAGTCATGATTGTGTTATATGCAGATGGATATGCTCAAACTTATATGCCTGAAAATCTGAGGAAAATATATTCACTGTATATTCCATGATGATGAAATTATTTTTCATTAATTATTCATAGGATATTTCTTATTTAAAAATTTGTAACTGTTAATCTTGATGTCATAGATAATTGAAATATACAGATAATCTCTAGACCACATTTTAATCAATAGTTTCAAACTTATGCACTACTATATTGATTATAATAAACATTAAACCAGCCTAATACTATTTTGCTTAAGAACTTTAAAAAAAACTCTGGGGAACAGGATCTGGAAAGAATACATGAAATGGAAAGAAATGTATAAGAATCTATTATATATTATTACTTCAATTTTTTCATTTTAGGAAACTTACCCTATGTTGATTTTTGTGTTCTTGGTATTAGTCCTTTCTTACTCTTAAAATTTATACCCTAATCTTGAGAATTATGAAGAAACCTCATTTCAAGGATAAAAGCTTTAAGTCATCCATGACTTACTAAAGAAGGAATTCAATTATATCATCCTAATTGTATTAGTTGAAATTGACCTAGTAGGAAGCCTTTACATAAAAGAGAACAAAAAACTTTCATGAACTGAACAAGCTTCAAAGGTATCAAAGGTACTAGCTAGATTTTGTTTTTTCAAGTAAAGAAACTCAGATTGTTCAAATTTTCCATCATTTAACTTGGTATCACCAATACAACTTTTGGCCAGTAGACTAGATCTCATATTTCAGGTTTTGTCTTTTTTCTTTTAAATATATTATTGAGCATTTGTTCCTATGTATTGTAAAAACAAATGGAAATTATCCATAGCAATGACAAAATAGAAGCCACAAATTTTACTCAGAGTCAGAGCAGGTCATTTTGGGTAACCAGAAATTCCAAGTCTCTGCATTTCAGTTCCTTTGTCAACTTGAAAGTGATAAATGAAATAGAGTAGTAGTCATAGAGGATAGAACAGAGAAAGTAATCCATCTTAAGCATTATATATGCTCTTGGTCTGATCCTAGATCCAAAGAGAAACTTGATCCAGATTTTAACAGTACTTGGAATGACTTCACTTGATCAGCTTCCCAGAAAATATGGGGCTCATCCTAGCAACAAACGTCTAGTATGCCAAGGAAAAGGAGCATTGATTCCAGAGTCTCTAAAGAAAGACTATGTTTCATTTTAATATTTTTGTCTTGAATTGGGTTTGTGAGTTCTACCAAATGGCAAAAAAGCCCCAAACCTAAACCCAACCAAAAAAGCCTTTTTGTTTCTGTATCATATGTTCTTTGTTGAAAAGCAGCATGGAATGAATAGTGAGTAGAAAGATGGAGTCAGGATGAATTGGGTTCAAGTCTTGGCTCTGATACATACTAGCTGCATTATCCTCGGCAAGTTACCTAGCTTCTTAGGGCTCCAAACTCTCAAGATCAAAATTTTCAGAGCAATTGACAATCTGCATTAGTAAAATTTCTTGATTTAGGAGCTCATTACACTAATTAAATCATGAGTCTTGACCTCCTTTCCTAATATATATGTAACCCAGTCTAGTTTGGCCATGCCCAGTTTGGGTAGTGTGATGAAATGATGGGACTTAGCAGATACTCAAAGACCCACCTGGAAATTATTCTAGACTGATTGAATCAAGTGAGAGTGATTGACTGCTGATTAGTTAACTGGATTGTAATCACACCTGACCATCCCTTAAGAAGGTATTATTCTCAGAAGCTAGACTGTGAACTCAACTTGAGAACACCTTCAAAACCAATGGATTTGGATGACGCCAACCAATCACCTTGAAGCAGGGTGTAAGGACCACCTCTGTTCCAGACCTATAAAACGCTTCCACAATCAGCTTGCTGGGGAGTTCCTGATTAAAGCAGGCTCGTGGAGGAGGACTTGAGGAAGAACCCAACCAGGCTGGAACTCTAGGCTAGGTAGGACTTCTTTTTCTTAACTTTCTGAACTCCTTATAAATATCTGTATGCTTTAAGAAATGTTTAATGCCCAAAGACTGGTACTGAAGCTTTTTAATTTAAGGCGATCACACAATATAGATTTTAAACATCACAGTAGCATATATATATTGCCCAAAAGAGATAGCTAGATGACCAAGTGGATAGAGCACTGGGCCTAGAATCAGGAAGACCTAAGTTCAAATCTGGCCTCAGACACTTACTAGCTGCATGACCCTGGGCATGTCATTTAGCCTGTTTGTCTCTGTTTGCTCAAGTACTAAATGGGGATAATAATAGCATCTCTATATAATAATATGTACATATATTGATGTATGTGTATGTATTCTCTGTTGACTTTGTTCACTACAAACTTATGCTACCTAACATCAATAAGGCACATACCACTATACATCAACCTTTTTATTCATTTCTTATGGGGGTAGCTAGATGGCACAGTGGCTAGAGAACTGGCCCTGGAGTCAGGAGAACCTGAGTTCAAATCTTACCTCAGATATTTACTAGTTGTGTGACCCTGGGCAAGTTACTTAACCCCAATTGCCTTAAAACATACAGGGCCTTGCACAGTCCTCTCTCACTTAAATCCAATTCACTGCAAGTCATGATATCACCCTGATGTCATGATCCTCTTTAAGAACAAAGGCAACCACAATGGCAACATTTCTTTCTTTCTTTCTTTTTTGGTGAGGCAATTGGGGTTAAGTGACTTGCCAGGGTCACACAGCTAGTAAGTGTTAAGTGTCTGAGGCCGGATTTGAGCTCAGGTCCTCCTGAATCCAGGGCCGATGCTCTGTCCACTGTGCCACCTAGCTGCCCCAATGGCAGCATTTCTTATTGGCTTTTTATTACATTCCCTAAAATGCTGCTTTAAACCTTTTTTAAAAATTCTAATTCCATCAGGAGGTGAATTGCATCCCACTCTACATCAAATATTGAGGATATCCAGTTTGAACTTCCTCTGCTCCCTTCCTTTACCCCAAACCTCTCAATGGCCTTATCTATCCTCTCCTCCTTTCTTTAGTCTTGAGGAATAAAATGAAAAAAATATCTTTGTCAAGGTTAATCTCTCCACCTATTTCCTTAGTCACATTCAGTTCACTTACTTTCTTCATCACATCTGTGGCCTTGAAACATCTGATATTTTTTCATTAGTTCACTAATAAGTATATTGTTGATAGGCATTGCACTAGTTTCTGTGGGATACAAAATAATTAAGGTATATTTAAGGCCTTAAAAATCTTATAGGCAACAGAGGAGATGAAATATGTGTGCAAATAAATCTGCAACAGACACTAAACTACTGTAGGAATTCATTCCTATTTACCAAAACCTGCTGAGAACATTACAAACAATTTTGGCATAAATCAGGTTTAGTTAAATATCATAGATTATTTACCACAATAAGTGCACAATGGATACTTGACATGAATACCAATGGTCACATTATTTAAAAAAATCAGAAGAGATCAGTAACTTTTTTTACATCTGTGGCTAAGGGGAGAGTTTAAGAGTATTACACAAATAAAATCAGGAATAAGCTGTTGATCAGAGAAAAAGCTTTTAATCTCATATCGCTGATAAGGGTCTGATATACAAGATCCAAGGGAATTATGTACTCTATGACTAACAGCCATTTGCCAATAGATGAGTGGTCAAAGGTTATAAATAAGTTTTCAAAAGAAGAATTACAAACTATCAGCAATTCCAACTTTTTTATATATCATTAGTAATAAGAGAAATGTAAATCAAAGCAACCCTTAGATCTCATCTGATACACAACAGAATAACAAAGATGACAAAAGATGGAAATAGTCACTACTGGAATGGCTACAGGAAAGACAGGCACACTAGCATTGTTGGTGGATCTGTGAACTGGTTTAACCATTATGGAAAACAATGTATAACTTTAATTTTTAAAAAGTGACTAAAATGTCCATAAATTTTTATTCAGATATCTTACTGTTAGGCATGTAACCTAGGGAGGTAAAAGACATAAAGGAGGATCTCGTATGTAGCTAAATATTCTTAGGAGTGCTTTTTGTGGTAGCAAACATTTAGGAATAGAGCAGATAAATATTGATTGCAAAACGGCTAATTAAATTTTGGTACGTAAATATAATGTTCCTTTACTGTAAGAAATGATGACCATAAAGAATTCAGAGAAAAATGGGAAGACTTTTATGGACTTATGCCAGATAAAGTAAGCAGAACCCAGAAAACAATACACAATTATAAATAATGTAAATTGAAAGAACTAAACCAACAAAACGAGGTTGACTTCAAAGAAGAGATAAGAAAAATGCATATCTCTCCCTTCTATGTAGAAGTAGGGTACAGATGGTTGTGGAATAATGCATATTCTGTCAGACTTGGTTGATTTGTTGGCTAGTTTTGCTGGACTACTTTTAAAATTTCTTCTTTTTAACATTCTGTTATAAGCAATCACTAGGTAAGAAAGGAATAGGAGGGACATATTTAGAAATGAAGGTGATATTAAAAGAGCAGTATGCTTAAAAATACTCTAGGAGTTCAGAAGAGGGAGAGATTGTTCTGTCTAGAATGATTATGGAATTTAGATCTGGATTATGGAATGATTATGGAATTTGATCTGGGACTTGAGAGATTGGTAGGAATTTGATAGTCAGAACCTGGGTGTGGTTGTGGCGATTCTAAAAGAAGGAAAAAACAGAAGCAAAGGCATGAAATATTAACACACATTCAGGGAATTGGTAGACTGATTTGGTTGTAGCATAGGACCAGAAGGGAAGTAGCAGAAAATAAGGCCTTTAAATTATTTATATTTGCGTTTTATCTTTTAACTATTTTGTAAAGTCTGTCAGTGCAAAGCTCTTGTCTTACCTATTCTTTTTTGTTTGTTTGTTTGTTTGAGTTTTTTTGTGGGGCAATGGGGGTTAAGTGACTTGCCCAGGGTCACACAGCTAGTAACTTACCTATTCTTTGTATCTCCTCCAGTATCTAGCATAGTGCACTGCACATAGTAGGAACTTAATAATGAATGTTTGTTGAATGACTAGCTGAACAAATGCTAAGTTGGGACCACATCATGGAGAGTATCCAATTCAAAGCTTAGGAGATTAATTTTTATTTGGTAGAAAATGAGGAGACACTTAAGGGTTTTTTTGGGTTTTTTTTGTTTTTTTTGGTGAGGCAATTGGAGTTAAGTGACTTGCCCAGGGTCACACAGCTATTAAGTGTCAAGTGTCTGAGGTCAGATTTGAACTCAGGTACTCCTGAATCCAAGGCCAGTGCTTTATCCAGTATGCCACCTAACCGCCCCCACTTAAGGTCTTAAAACAGGAAAGTGACATGATAAAAATGTCATATTATCAATCTAGTAACAGGGAGTGGGATGAATTTTGAAAGGTGAGGGTGGGGCAATGCCTGACTGGAGGAGTCCAATTATGAGGCTATTTCAGTAGTCCAGATGAAAGACAATGAAAGCCTAAAATGGAAGTCATTATGGAGGAAAAGTCTACAGAACTTTGTTGCTGGCAGCAATGGGATTTGGGAGTGTGAGGAAAAGTGAATAATCAAAGGTGATTCAGAAATGCTGGGAGAATAATGGTGTATTATTGACAGAAACAGACAATCAAAGAGCAGACACTGACTTAGGGAAATGGAGATAGATTTTGGAAGAAACATATTGAGTTTTAAGTTGCCAATGTGATAAAATCCAAGTGCAAATATCAAATAAGCAATTCCATAGGGGAGACTGGAATTTAGAAAACAGGTGGGGGGCAGCTAGGTGGCGCAGTGGATAGAACACTGGCCCTGGAGTCAGGAGTACCTGAGTTCAAATCCAGCCTCAGACACTTAACACTTACTAGCTGTGTGACCCTGGGCAAGTCACTTAACCCCAATTGCCTCACTAAAAAAACAAACAAACAAAAAAACCAGGTGGGTTGTGATATAGACTTGAAAATAATCTATATAGATTGTTTCTATAAGTGTGGGTAAGAACACAATGGAGAGAGTATAGAGGAATTGAATATTTTGGTTTAATAGTGTTAGCATCTTTATTTTTCTGCATTATCGATTCTTTGAAAATGTTGGTGTTAAAGAAGCACTATTGTGAAGTGATAGACCACTGGCTTGTTTGGGTATCTTCTCTGTATCATAACTAGCTGGGTTATCCCAGGCAAATCACTTAACTTTTTAAACCCCAGTTTACTAGTTTTTTAAATGGGGGAGATTGGATTAAAAAAATTCTAAATGTCCTTCCAGCTTTAAATAACTACGATTCTAAGACTCATTAAGAGAAGCATAAATTTTTTAAAAAATCCATTGAAAGAATTTATTAAAATAGTGATAAGAAAATAGTGTCAATCCTTCAACATTGTTACCATCTGTCTTTTCCCTATGCCACCTCTTGTTTGTCTATGATTCTATATTTGCTTTGTTATGGCTGGAACTGACCATCTTACTAAAAGTCTTACTAAAAGTGAATGATGAAAGTGATCAATAAACATCATGTCTAACAATAAATATCATGTCTAAGTGCCTTTGGATGCTTCCTTAGCATCTGAATCTTACTAAGAGCACAGGGAAAAAGAATCATTGAATAAAATGATTTTTTCTTGTGTTAATAAGCACATGTAAAAAACGGTCCACTTGCTCCCAAATTGTTTCAGTGGCTGCTGCATATATAAGTGACTAAATACCATCATTACTAAAGTGTTTGATTCTGTACTTCCATGAAGACATAGTTGCAATGTAACTCTGGTCAAAGGGAAAAAAGATCATGCAAAGGGAATAATGCTCAACAAGAATGTTTCAAAGGAATTGCTAAAATGATTGGGGTGTTTTCTTTTTCTTCATACCATACTTCCCAACTGCTTCCTCTGTCAAGTGGGACAATTAAGAATAAATCTCTATTGAGGTCTGAAACTGATATACCTCCCAGAATTCTGGACTTATTAAAACTCCTTATAAAAAAGGAAGAATCATGCAAGTATGTAACCAATACCCATCAAAACTTGAATGAATTTGGAACTTCTGGGTTTTTCACTACCCTCTTCAGAAAGCCACAGGCATTCCACCACCCAAATAGTTTGGAGAATTGAAGGAGAGAATAAATAAGTGATTCATATTATGCAGGATTCTGATGCTGCCTGCCATTCTGACTTCAGTAAAAACAGAAATGAACCCAACATTGCTATCCTATGTCTTTTCTTGTAAAAAAAAGTGGCTCTGATCAAAATTTTGGCAAGGTTTCCTATTCGATTTCTAATGTTTTTAAAAATATATTTTAATATGCCTCTTTTAATGAGTTGTGTAATTTATAGCTTACTTTTGTTAAGTACAGAATGGAAGCAGAGTTTTATAGAATTGATCCTAGAAAAGTTCTATTATATTTCAAGTTAAACCTATCAATGGTTTTTAGAGGAAGACCTCATAATCCTTGACATTCATCCTCCAGCTATTTTTCAGTATATTTTAATCAATTCTCTCTTGAGATTACCATGTATATATGCTATTGATTTTTTACTACAATTTTCATTTTCTTAGTGAGAACTTGCTACATATCAAATAGGGGTGATTTGACTGTGTTTAAAATTTTTTTTTCTTGAGAAATACAGAGTTTCAAACATGTCAAATTTAAGCTCTTACTGCTTGGTATCAGTGATGTGATAGAAAAGTCATTTTCACTGATGAACAATTTTGAAGGATCAGAAAAGTTCTCAATTACTATTTAAACTATAAAATTTCATTTGCTAATTCAGATAAACTACAAATATTTGCCAAGAGGCATTTGAAAAAGAATAATTGGCCAAGAAGAATTCTCCAAAGAAGCATTAATGAAAGAATACTTCATTAATGCCAACATGCTTCCAGTAATCTGGCCATCACCTTATAATCTCATGCCTTCATCCTCAATTTTGTAATCCACCCCTAACAGGGTGAGCTCTGATGAGTGTTTTTTTCCAGAATTAGGCCTCCATGGCATTTACCATTCTCTTCCTTGCTTTACAGTTCCCCTTTATATGCTGTCTTCTCCCATTAAAATCTAAATTCTTTGAGGGAAGGGACTATTTTGCTTGCTTACCTTTGTATGCTTAGCATTTAGCACGGTGCCTTGCATATAGTAAGTGTTTATTCTATTCTCTACCTACCTACCTACCTACCTATCATCCATCCATCCATCTATCTATGTCTGTCTGTCTGTCTATCTATCTATCTATCTATCTATCTATCTATCTATCTATCTATCTATCTATGTATTTATCTATCATCTATGTATCTATCCACTCTATAACACTGATGACAGTTGAATAATAAAAATTACTATGCATTTTATTAACTATTATATGAAGATGAACTTTCTATTTTTTCTTTTATTAAGTAACTTAATTCATTCTTATATTTCTGCAAGTTTTTTCATATCCATAAATTCTCAGGTCAGTAAAAAATTCCTTGTTGGGTCATGTGTCCTGAATTTTAAAAAGAAAGTAAATATTGCCACCATCATTATAGATAGTCCTTATCAATACCAGTGGTTCACCATTTTGAAATTACTTCTAATATTCCACATTTCACTAGGTGCTGCTCACAATACCAAAGTAATAGTGCTAAGCACATCCATTTTTCCAATAACTACTCTAAGAGTTCTAAGAATTGTTTTCTAAAATAAGACAATTATAGAATAAAATAAGTGACCATGCACCCTCTAAAAATTCAGGACAAGCATACCTAACATTAAGTTTCTTGTCTCTAGGACAAAAGTAAGTATTTCTGGTTTTGCTCAACAGGGACACTAAACTTATTCAAAATCTCCAGTGCATTTTTTAATTTCTACAAAGACAGTCTTTCACAATATTAATGAAGTCTTTTAATTCATTTCCTAAAGAGCTATATGAAGATGATCCAAATCTTTTTTCTACCATTTCTTCAGTGCCTATTTTCTAAGATTCAGGAATATTTCACACATACAACTCTGCCTTTCCCTCATACCATATGGCCCTTACCTCCAATCAACTTTGACATTTACAGGCTAAGGGAAGAATGTTACAGCAGCCAAGGCAGACCAGATGGACCTTAAAATATAGAAATGACTGTAGGCTTGGGGAAGGAGGAAGAAAGAGAGAGGTAGAGTATGAATTTTCCACATATTAATTTATAAGCTCATTTGTAGCATTGTTCACATGACTTCACTGAGATTTAATAACACTCTGCCATCATATTTAAGATGCAGACTTTAGATTTAAAATGTGAGATAATTCAGAACTGGTTTTACTCTTTGGGACTATATAATGGTGGCATTTACCTGGCTTAAGGGGAAAATTTGGAACTTCCAGAAAAGGAATGTAAACTCACATTATATAAAAACTAGGTTTGGTTAGACTTAAAGGAAAGTCTTGATTTGATGTAAGATATTGAGGGTAGCTATTTAGGCTACCACCTCCCCCTCCTTGCTCCTCTTCCTTATCCCCTACCCCACTACTAGCATGAGTACTGGCACTTATATGTTTGGTCTCTTGGAGGTGAGGAGGAGAGGAGAGGTGTGAATGACCGCTCCAGGTTTAAAGTATTCTCTGTGTTTACACTTCTATAACTAGAGATCATTAGCCATACATGCTTATTCACCTTCAATGATCAGTTATTGGACAATATTAGGTCAAAGCAAAGGTATTTACTAAAATGATATATAGCACAGACAGTAGTGATAAAATATTTCCTCCCTAAATCTGGGGTGCAAATTCCTACAAATGCACATGGCTTCAATGGGAATAATGGATACATAAAAAGAGTAGATCAGTAGAGTACACCCATAGGGAACACAGCAAATCACACCTCTAGCAATTCAGGGACCCAATGAAATTTCCTTTCTTGCACATCCCTGCTGGGTAGATCATTTAACAGGGGGCACCTGGTCCTGATCTTCTCTGCAGCTCAACTCCCAACTGCCAGGGCTAACTGGATCTCTAGACTTGACTCCTCAGTTGGACTCTTTGAACTTGCTCTCTCCTGGGTACTGTGTCTCTTCAATACCATTGAAGCAATTGTGTGTGTGTGTGTGGGGGGGGGGAATTCTGTCTCCTTCTGCACTCTGTAAGAGGCATAAGAGAAATAAGAGAAGACTGCTTCTTGACTGTTAGAGATGACTCTTCTTGGTTGACTGCCCTCATAGTTGCTTGAACTTCTATGGGGCAACAAAGGTTTGGTTGATCATTCAGCCAGCCAAAGGATAGCTGTCCTATCATCCAAATAATTTGATTGAAATACTTCTTCATATTTCCTAAAGTAGGAAAAATATAATTATTTCTTCATTTTTTTCATTATACTAGCTCAAGTCCATAAAATTCTGAAAGATGTTTAGATGAAAGTAGGTCACACAGTTTTGATCTCAATAGGTTACTTAGGGTGAAAGCCACTCAAGTTTTCACACCATTTAGGAACTGAATGAATACACTCCAACATCTGAAGAGGGCAAACCCTTAATATGTCATAGTCTCTGTTACCTGTGGAATTCAGTGGATCAGAACTGCACTACTAAATTGTACACCTCCTCTGTTTAGGAGGCTGTTGATTCATTGGATCATATGACTGAAAACTAAAGGAACCTTCTTGATCAGGGGTTTCGACCTGTTTTCTCTCATAGACCCTTTGACAGAATGGTAAAGCATACGAGCATCTTCTTGGAATAATGTTTTTAAATAAGTGAAGGAAATGCTGAATTTCAGTTACAGGTCAGTGAAAAGAAATTATATATTATATATATATATATATATATATATATTAAATTATATTATTTTAATCCATCCAACTTCATGGACCTCTTGAAATTTATCCATGGACCCAGTTTAAGAACACTTGATCAAGAATCTAGCTTCTTCTTCTTCTTCTCCTTGTCCTTCTCCTTGTTCTCCTCCTCCTCCTCCTCCTTCTTCTTCTCCTTCTCCTTCTCCTCCTCCTTCTTCTTCTCCTTCTCCTCCTCCTCCTCCTCTTCATCCTCTTCACCCTTTCCTCCTCTTCCTCCTCCTCTTCTTCCTCTTCCTCCTCTTCCTTCTCCTCCTCCTCCTTCTTTGGTGGGGCAGTGAGGGTTAAGTGACTTGCCCAGGGTCACACAGCTAGTAAGTGTCAAGTGTTTGAATCCAGATTTGAACTCAGGTCCTCCTGAATCCAGGCCTGGTACTTTATCCACTGTGCCATATAGCTGCCCCAAGAATTGCAACTCATGGGGTCATGTAACTGAATGTGTAGGTTGCAAAAAATTGGCGATAGTAAAAAGTTAATGTATACCTATTTTATGAACCTATATACCCAGTGTCACATAAAAATTTCTCAGGTGAAAAGGGATCATGAGTGGGAAAAGTTTAAGAAGCCCTAATCTAGATCAACCCCTACCCCCCTAATTTTATATATGAGGAAAATGAGGTCCATAGAAGGTAAGTGATTTGCTTTAGGTCATATAAGTGGCTGAACCGGGATTTAAACCCAAGTCTTCTAATTTTAATTTAGCATTCTTTCCTCTATGCCATTATTTTCCTATTCCTTTTAAAAACTAGAAACCGAGAAATTATTTGGTAATCAAATAGAATGGATTTGGAGGCAGATAATATATGCTGTATACTGTGTGTCAGAGGAGGGATGTATACCCATATATTTCTGACCTCAAGACCTGCCCTTCATCTACTATGCTACACTGCCTTTCCTTAAAAGAAAAACAATTTTGTTTATTTATTACCCAATGACATAACTTTTTATTTAATTGCCGTAAGTCATTTTGTTTATGTTAATTTGAGTAGCCTCCTTAATGTGACTTCAGTAAAGCAAGGCTTAGAGTAATGTTATTGGCTTAGTTTATCAATTTCAGAAAACATCTGGTTGAGTCTTGGCATCAGCTTCACATATTTTTACATAGAATAAAGTCAGTGAAGGTTACCATATATAACCAATTACCATAAAGGCTTAAGAAGGCAGAATAGAGTTATCCTGAACAAATGTCACTTCTATTCCCAAAATGGAAGAAGTGTTATTTATTATCCAATTCATGCAATCCATATTTTATAAAATATCCAGTGCTTAGCATATTGCCTAGCACATAGGTGTTTAGTAAATATTTATTGAGCTATTTGTTGACTATCTAAAATATAGCAGCCTATCATGTTTTCCTGAAATGTCCACTTTCTGAACTTTCAAAACTCTCTTCTGAATATGTGGCATTTTTTCACCCAAAGAGGAAAATATATTTCATTGACTTAAAAAAAGGACCTTTAAAAAACGGAAAAGTTGCTTGGAAACATGGTAATTATGTAAATTTGGATTACCGGGTTAATGGGGTAGGATACTACTCAACTAGATATGTGTTTATTTAAGTCATTCCTGCTGTATTCAGAGGAGCTAGTATTTTCAACCCTAAAAATCAAGATCAGACATCTGTGGCTATCTTGCTGTTTGCCCAATTCCTTCTTTTCCTTTTCCAACTTTGAACCCCACGAAGAGCTTTGATTCTTTTATGGAATAAATACTAGTTTTATTTAATGGATTGCACTAAATGTAATGTGTGGTGCATTTTTCTGATGATTTTGCTATATGTTTGCATACCACTTTATGTCTTCCAAATCTTCTAAGAGCTTTGTTGTGCATACTGCATTCTGTTCTCCAGAAACCAGAAAATCACAGATTCACATTGGCATAGAGACAACATTTTGATTGAAGCATAACATATTAGGAATTACAAATATAGTCATAAAGACTCCTGTTTGTAATAACCATAGATAAGTATGAGCATCTCAGCCATATTATTCAACTATTATTTTATGTACTTAAAAATTAAGAGGCTTAATTCCAAACTCAACAAATATAGTTCCTTTAGTAATGCAAAGACAAAATCAAAACCTAATGTGTAATACATAAAGGATCTGTAATTTCATTGATGCAGTAATCCTTCCACTGACACAAATTGTAACTTCTCTATTTTTTTTCCATTTTTTCCCCCTTGCAGGGCAATGAGGGTTAAGTGACTTGCCCAAGGTCACACAGCTAGTAAGTGTCAAGTGTCTGAGGCTGGATTTGAACTCAGGTCCTCCTGAATCCAGGGCCACTGCACCACCTAGCTGCCACAACTTCTCTAATTTTTAAGCCTTAGGGAGTTCCCCTAGGCTCAGTGGGTATACTTAACTTGCTTATGGTGACACAACTAATAATCATCAAAGGAAGGATTCGAACCCACGTTTTACTTAATCTAAAGTCAAACATCCATCCTAAGAGCAACCATATTGTTTCTCTTAACATATATTAGTTGATAAGATGAACTTACACTTGAATAACATTTCACAATTTATAAAGAGCTTTTATCTTATTTTCTCATTCACTAACAATATAAAAAAGGAATACTTGGGGCAGCTAGGTGGTGCAATGGATAGAGCACTGGTCCTGGATTCAGGAGGACCTGAGTTTGAATCTGGCCTCAGACACTTAACACTTACTAGTTGTGTGACTGTAGGCAAGTCACTTAACCCCAATTGCCTCACCAAAAAAAAAAAAGAAATACTCTTTATCGTTCATTCAATATTTACAAAATTATATTTAATATTATTTGTAGCATATTGTGCTAGGCACTGATGAAATTACATAGTATGAGAAAGACTGTGATACAGTAGATAAGGAACTGGACTTAGCATTAGATTAGGGTTCAAGTCCTTCCTCTAACATATATTATCTGCGTGAACAGAAACAAATCACTTTACTTCTCAGTGCCCTAGGTCACTTTCTAAGGCTATGTTATAGATGAGCTGTGAGTCTGCTTAGTGGTGATTGTGATATGTACATTGTGCTTCCCTACTAGATTATAGGCTCCATGAGTGTAGAGACTTTGTTTATAGAATCAGAATCATAGACACGAAGATAAATCTATCAATCAACAAATATTGTTTAAATGCCTGCTCTATGCCTGGCATTGTTCTAAGTGCTGGGTAGACAAATATAATGAATGAAACGAACCTATTTTTAAGAGCTGGGGGAGACAACAAAGACATAAATAAATAGAAATAAATGCAAAATTGGGAAATACAAGACAGTTTGAAAGGGAGGGCACTAGCAATGGGGAGGATGGGGAAAGGTTCATGAAGAGAGGTGCTTAAAGGGAGACTTGAACGAACAGAGGGATTCTGTTAGGTGAGAGAGGAGGGAGAGGAGGAGTTTATATAGGCTAAAACCTACCTGAAATATATATACACTTTCTCTTTAGTACTAACCTGTGATTTCATCAGTGTGAAGTACGCTTATTGTAGAGAAGTTCCCTTCACTAATGTAAGGTAATACTTAGCTAGCTAGCTAGAGATAACTAGGTAAGTAGATAGATGGATGGATGGATGGAAGATATATGATAGATACATAGAAAGATAAATAGATGATCGATAGATATAGGCATATCTATCTATATATCACAATGATATATGCATAAAAGTACAAAATATTGGGGGCAATTCACTTGATTTCTCTGTGCTCCAGTTTCTTCAACTATAAAATGGAAGAATTCTAACTTGAAGTCAAGGGATCTGAGTTTAAATTCCAGCTCTACCCCTTACTGCCCACATGACTTTGAACAAGTCATCTAACCTCTCTGGGTCTCAGTTTCTCTGAGATTCTGTCTGGCTTAATAGTATTCATGGATCTGTACTGAAATCAGACAAATCTTTTCTCTAATTCCCCTTAGGACCAACAAGGATTCACAAAGTAGCCAGCTAGTTCCTAGCTAAGTAACAAAATCTTGTCACAGTATGTAACAATTCACTATCAATATGCAATATACAATCACTATGCAATAGCTACTGATAGGTCTGCCTGCCTCAAATTTCTCTCCACTTTAATCTACCCTTCATTCAGCCACCAAAGTGGTTTTTGTTTGTTTGTTTGTTTGTTTGTTTTTTAGTGAGGCAATTGGGGTTAAGTGACTTGCCCAGGGTCACACAGCTAGTAAGTGTTAAGTGTCTGAGGCCGGATTTGAACTCAGGTACTCCTGACTCCAGGGCCAGTGCTCTATCCACTGCGCCACCTAGCTGCCCCCAAAGTGGTTTTTCTAAAGCATATGTCTGTCCATGTCACCCCTCTACTTAATAAACTTTAGTGGCTTCTTATTGCCAGTATAAAATACAAAATGCTTTATTTGGCATTAAAAGCCCTTTATAACTTAAGCCCCCTCTTACCTTTCCACTCTTCTCGTACCTTTCTCATCAACATGTCCTCTTTGATCCAGTGACACTGGCCTCCTATCTGTTCCATGAACAAGACTCTCCATCTCTTGGTTTGGGGCATTTTCTCCGATTGTCCCCCATGCTTGGAATGCTCTCATCAACTTTTCAATTCAGCCTATTGACTTCTCTGGCTTTATTTAAGTGCCAAATAACATCTCATCTTTTATAAGAAGTCTTTCCCAACCCCTCTCAATTCCAATGCCTTCCCTCTGTTATTTATTCTCTATTTATCCTGTATATAGTTTGCCTTTTATGTATTTGTTTCTATGTTGTTGTCTCTCTCATTAAATCGTAAGCTCCTTGAGGGCAGAGACTGCCTTTTGCTTCTTTTTGTATCCCCTTGTACTTATCACAGTGCCTAGCACATAGGAGACATTTAACAATTGTTTATTGATTGATTGATATCGGACTAAAGCTAGCATCCTGTAAATGGATTCATTGTCTTTCCATGCCAGCCAGCCATTGAGAACATTACTAAGAATGTATAAACTTTAGCACACAAAATAATAATATCAGAGATAGGGGAATAGAGTAGAAAACACATTGTATGTGAAATCAGAGGAGCTGAGTTGAAAACCTAGCTCAGCTATTTATTATCTATGGGATCTTGGGCAAATCACTCAACCCCCCCCCCCATACACACACTTAAATTTCCTCCTTTAATAATGATGGTGTTGGACTAGATTAGAGATATCAAATATGGGGCCCACTGGACACTGGCAACACCCTCTAGTGAGGCTGAACTATATTAAAATGTAATTGGGAAATATTTAACAAAATAAACAAAAGTATAGTAGAGCATAGGTAATGTTAATATGTGATGCCAGCAGAGATACTTATGTGTGGCTTTTGGCAACCTTTTCGATTTGAATTTGACAGAACTGGACTAGATGGCCTTTCAGGGTCATTTCAGCTCTAAATCTATGAAAGTATGGAACTTTGATTTCAACAATGTGGGAATTTTCTCCTCCTAAAGATACTGCAAGCTCAATTACACTCTAGTAGATGGACTTTATGAGCTTTTGTAGTTGAGAAATTTCAGGCTATTGGCCAAACTTTTCCACATTTAGAGAGATTAGGACCCACATGGCAGACAAACAACTGGTCGACAGAACTGTACTCAGTCATTCTGACTTGGTAGCATCTACCTGAATTTGCTTGTCATTGACATAGAATTAGAAAACAGTCACCTTCAAATGAGGTTGAGGCACCAGGGTGGACCACAGTGGGGGTAATAATTCTGGTGATAGTTATCTTTATTGACTTCATTAAAGGCATACAAACATTAGAAAACACACATAATTAATTTCTGTACTGAGTATAACAATAAACAACTGACAAGATAATGTTCCTTACAAGTTCAATAAGAAAGACTTTTTATGAGACTTTTGAAGAGTGTATTAAAAGAACAGAAATAATGAAAAACAGCTTTGAGACTGAATGAAAATTACAACATTTTTGATTTTACATTTATCTGAAATTGGAACAATATTCCACTGAGCTCATATTTTAACTGATGATATGCCCTGTATTTTTTCAAGAGTTTTTAAAAAATATCAAATTGTCATTTTAATAATGAGGGGGAAATGACTAAATGAAGTCTCCACAAAATTCAATGAAGTATTTAACTGTGGTTTACTCTCCTTCCTGTTCACTGAATACAGCCACACAAAAGAAATAATTCTTAGAGTGGAAAATAATTGCTATTTTCCCGTATCTTTTCTAATCCATGTGGTTTTTGCCCAAGTGAGATGCTTGAATCTTTAGTCACCAATAGGCCAGTAACTCTTTAGTTGCCTTCTCCCTAATTCAAATTGTAATCAAACCTTTTGATTAAAATGTAAATCAAGAATGAAAACATGGGTTATGTTTTCCTAATCTTCTGGGTTAAACAGGTGAGTGATTGAATAATAGGCCCAATGTTATCCAATTAGTTTGATGTAGTTAGTTATACTTTAAGATGCAGCAACACACATGGAAGCTAATGTTATCTGATGTTTATGGTTTTCTAGGATATGATCTCAACTTAATGGTGTTCAAAAGAGGTAAGTAATGTGATTCAAATGGCATTTGTTAAATAAGTGGCCTGTCAACGATTCTCCGAAGTTCCTCTGTTCCAGTTAGATTGCAGGTAGCGGAAGCCTTTTTTTACGTCCACCTCTTCATGTTTTTCTCCCTTAACTAATAATACCTACCTACTTATATCCACTGTCAATGTTCTGCTCAAGTCTATTGTCCTCAGGTCAGTCTACTCATCAATTCCGTTTGAGAACTTGTAGAGCACTGACTGTTAACACTTGTGTCCACACTTAACCATATGTTGCCTTGCATTATCAGATACTGCTTCATGCGAGAATGGTTATCTTTCTAGTTAGATTAAAGCTAAGCTCCTTGAGGGTCAGCAAACTATTATTTTGCACTCATCACTATACCTAGCATTGTGTTTGGAATGTAAAATATGTCTATTGGATTGAATTATACTGAAAGTGTCTAGATTTATCTGTCAGATTCTACATGCTAATAAAATGCTATTAAAATGCAATTCAATTCACCTAATATTTATTAAGCAATGAAACAATAGGGCTACAAAGACAAAATGAAAGCATTCCTGCCCTAGCAGAACTCAAGTTCTATTGAGGGAAAAAGACAACATGTATACAGATAAGAGTATATACAAAGAAAACATAATTTCAAGTGGTATGATGGGGGATAGTTCTAACAACAAAGGAAGACATTTTGTAGGAGGTAGTACTTGGGTTGTGCTTTGAAGAAATTAAGGATTTTATGAGGCAGAGGTAAGAAGGGGATCCTTCCACCCACCCATCCATCCATCCATCCATCCGTCCATCTATCTATCCATTCATCCATTTACCTATCTATCATCCATCTATCTATCCATCCTAGATATGGGGAAATCATGTGTCTGAAGGCATAGAAAGTGGAAGGTGGAATGTCAGGTTGGGAAACAGCATGTCAGTTTGACTAGAATGGAAAGAACATAAGAGGGAAGATTAAAAATATAGATGGGAGCTAGATTATAGGTGGTTTTAAATTCCAGTCTGAGCATGGAATAATTTGCCTGCCAGATCTATGGAGAAGGGAAGAATTTGTGACCAAACGAGATAGAGAGCATTACAAGATATGAAATAGATAATTTTCATTACATCAAAATAATTTTTTTTGCACAAACAAAACTAAAGCAGCCAAGATTAGAAGGAAAGCAGAAAACTAGGAATTTTTAATAGCATTTTCTCTGATATAGGCCTCATTTCTCAAATATATAAAGAACTGAGTCAAATTTAGAAAGGATACAAATCATTCCTCAATTGAAAAATCGTCAAAGGATATAAACAGGGAGTTTTCAGATGAAGGAATCGAAACTATCTTTAGTCATATGAAAAAAATGCTCTAGATCTCTATTGATTAGAGAAATACAAATTAAAACAACTTTGAAGTACCACCTTACACCTTTCAGATTGACTAATATGGCAGAAAAGGAAAATGACAAATGCTGGGGGTGGGGCATGTGGAGAAAGTGGGACACTAACACACTATTTGTGGACTCATGAACAGATCTAACCATTCTGGAGAACAATTTGGAACTATGATCAAAGGGCTATAAAACTGTGCATATCCTTTGACCCAGCAATACCTATACTAGATCTGTATCCCAAAGAGAAAAAAAAGAAGGACCTATACGTACAAAAATATTTATAGCAACTCTTTTTGTGATGGCTAAGAATTGGATCAATTAGGGAATGACTGAACAAGTTGTAGTATGTGATTGTGATAGAATATTATTGTGCTATAAGAAATGATGAGCAGGGGGGCAGCTAGATGGCGCAGTGGATAAAGCATCGGCCCTGGATTCAGGAGTACCTGAGTTCAAATCTGGCCTCAGACACTTGACACTTATTAGCTGTGTGACCCTGGGCAAGTCACTTAACCCCCATTGCCCCATTAAAAAAAAAGAAAAGAAAAGAAAAGAAAAGAAAAGAAAAAGAAATGATGAGCAGGATGCTTTCAGAAAAACCTGGAAAGACTTACATGAACTTACATGAGTGAAGTGAGCAGAACCAGGAGAATAATATACACAGTAACATCAACATTGTAAATTGATAAACTGTGAATGACTTAGCTAATTTAGCAATGTCATGATCTAAGGAAATTCTGAAGGACTCATGATGAAAAATGTTATCCACATCCAGAGGGGAAAAAAAATGATAGTCTGAATGGAGATGGAAGCATACATACCCCTTTTATTTATATTGGGTTTTTTTTTTTGGGGGGGTCTATGTTTTCTTTTACAATGACTAATGTGGAAATATGTTTTGCATAACTGAATATGTAGAACCTACATCAAATTGCTTGTCTTCTCAATGAGAGGAGAGGGGAGGGAGAGAAGGAGAATATTTGGAATTCAAAATTTTAAAAATGGGGGGCAGCTCGGTGGTGCAGTGGATAAAGCACCAGCCCTGGATTCAGGAGTACCTGAGTTCAAATCCAGCCTCAGACACTTGACACTTACTAGCTGTGTGACCCTGGGCAAGTCACTTAACCCCCATTGACCGGCAAAAAACAAAAAGCAAACAAACAAACAAACAAACAAAATTTTAAAAATGAATGCTGGGCGGGCCGGGCCTCGCCCTGTGCATGGCCCAGCCAGGCCTCCAGAAAAAAAAAAATGAATGCTAATTTATTTTTTTACTTATCATTGGAAAAATAAAATACTTAAAATGATTTGTTAAAAATTCAGGCTGAGGATTTTATTTTTTTCCCTAGGGGCAACTGGAATCACTGAAAATTTTTTAGTAAGGGAATGACCTCATCAGCAATTTTGTGGAGCAATGTTATGAAACTCAAATAGAAATTGATCCAGGGAGACTACATATTGACTTAGAAAACCACAATTTAACATTATCTATCTTGTATTTTGACGCAGCTAGGTGGTGCAGTGGCTAGAGAGCCGGGCTTGGAGTCAGTAGTAACTGAATTGAAATCTGGCCTTGGACAATTACTAGCTTTGTGACCCTGGATAAATCATTTAACCCTGTTTGCCTCAGTTTCCTCATCTGTAAGATGAGCTGTAGAAGGGAATTGCAAACCACTTCAGCATCTTTGCCAAGAAAACCCCAAATGGAATCACAAAGAGTTGGACATGACTGAACAACAAATGATGCATTTTATTTTTATTTATTTTGCCAAGCATTTCCCAATTACATTTTAATCTGATTCAGGTCACACTGGGAGTTTTGCAGACAGGGTCCTTATCTGACACCTCTGTGGAGCATAAATTGGAGAAGGGAGGGACTGAAAGCAAAGACATTAATTAGGCAATTGTAATAGTCCAGATGAGAGATGTCAAGGCCCGAATTAGGACAGAAGGAGATTAATATGAGATTAGATTTGATAGAGCATTTATTAAGTGTTTACTATATGGCAATTGCTGGGAATACAAATATAAGCAAAAAGAAAGACCGTGCCTGTCCTCAAGGAGCTTACATTTTATTGGGAGATGACACATAAAAGGGAGTTGAAAAGCAAGGTGGGAAGTTAGCCTGAAAAGTGGGAAAATTAAAACATTAGAAGTGAACGTGGGGGGCAGCTAGGTGGTGCAGTGGATGGAGCACTGGTCCTGGATTCAAGAGGACCTGAGTTCAAGTCCAGCCTCAGACACTTGACACTTACTAGCTGTGTGACCCTGGGCAAATCACTTAACCTTCATTGCTTCGCAAAAAAAAAAAAAAAAGAAAAAGAAATGAATGGAATGTGGCAGATGTGGGTATGTACTCAAATGGCTCTGATGAGGGACACAAAAACTAGAGGGGAGGACTTCAATAAGGCTTGATAACTAATTGGATATTGGCAGGAAGGTTAGGAGTCCAAAATGACTTCAGGGTTATAAATTGGTGTGACTAGAAAGGATGATGATGATGTCCTGAACAGAAATGGGAAATTTGAAGGCAAGAAACATTTGAGATTGTAGCTGGATGAGGGTGTCAGGATTAAGAGGGTGTATATCAACCTCATACTTCATTTTTCCAAATGGGTCAGTTTTGGGGTAAAGTTCAGAGGATCATAGACCCAGAGCTACTTGGAACTTTAGGAATTATCTAGTCTGAGGAAACTGAGACCCTGTCCCACAGTCACCTTGACATATAAATATACACACAATTATATATGTGTGTATGTGTGTGTGTGCACATATGTAAGTATATATAATCTATATGTATACACATACAAATAAAATATATAAAAGGGACTCTCTCTATATACAAGTTGTTAGAGGAAATCTGCCTTGTTTCTCTTCTTCCATTAGACTATATAAGCTCACCCAAACATGGTGCTATGGACCCTAGGGATCCTCCGTACATTTCTGTTAATTGACACTGGTGACAATAGAATTGTTGCTTTTTAAAAATTAAATGTTTCATTATAAACTTAATTGAAGAACAACACAACCAACTAAATTTGCTTTTTAAATATTTATATCTAAATTAGTTCCAACATATAAAATACCATGACTTTTCAGTCATTTCAAGAAATTTTAAAACTTTGAAGAAATGGTGTTTGGATATTAAAAGTTTCACTGCCCTGTACCATTCCACATCCTGTTGACAACTGAGATTAGAAGCAGAATTTTTAATCCAATTCCAGAAACTCCGGAAACCTTGAAGGGAAGAATCTATTTGAACAAAACCAGTCAACTCCTTTCTATATCAAAGCATCTGAATAAAGCTCCATACTTGGTAAGGCCTATTGGTTTTAAATTTCTATGCCCTCTGTGTCCACCACTGCTAATTGTTTTTTTAATTGTTTTTGTTTGTTTATTTGTTTGTTTTGGACAGGCAAGTGTCTGAGGCTGAATTTGAACTCAGGTATGAAAGTAAAATTCAGGTCTAATCTATGACACCAGTTACAGTCAGTTAGCCAGTCATTCTTAAGAATGTATTAAGGGGCAGCTAGGTGGTGCAGTGGATAGAGCACTGGGCCTGGATTCAGGAGTACCTGAGTTCAAATCTGGCCTCAAACACTTAACACTTAGTAGCTGTGTGACCCTGGGCAAGTCACTTAACCCCAACTGCCTCACTAAAAACAGAACAAAAAAAGAATTTATTAAGTACTTATTCTGGTAAAGTAATGTGCTAAGCATTGGGAATACAAAGAAAAGCCAAAGGAAGACCCCTGACTTCAAGAAACTCACCATCTAATGGGAGAGATAACATGCAAACAATTATGTCCATAAAGGATGTATATAATCTGAATGCAAAGTAATCTCAGAGAGAAGGCACAAGCAGTGGGTATTTGTGGGGGGGGGGGCAGGCGAGTATGGGTGTATGGTGGTGCTAAGAAAGGCCTCTTGTAGAAGGTGAGATTTGAAATATCTTGAAGGAAGACAGGGAAGACAGGAGGCAGAGCAATTCCAAGACTTCCTATTGTGCAAAGAATAGCCTTCACATACCCGTGACGTCCAGTGAAAACTTCATTCTAGGGATGAAGTTGACAGATCACATTACATCTGAGTGGGGCCAAAACAGAATCAGTCGATTTTTTTTTTTAAGTGAGGCAATTGGGGTTAAGTGACTTGCCCAGGGTCACACAGCTAGTAAGTGTTAAGTGTCTGAGGCTGGATTTGAACTCAGGTACTCCTGACTCCAGGGCCGGTGCTCTATCCACTGTGCCACCTAGCTGCCCCATCAGTCGATTTTTTAATGGAACAAAGCTCATTTACAGAAAAAGCCAGGGGAAACACAAACTTCCTCCTGTGAGAATCTACCTGTGGCTTTTTTCTTTAGCCTTGATCTTAAAAAGTCAGTCTTTTAATGAATGAACAAATATATTGGTATAGTTACTTGGCTCTTCTCATATTATTTTTAGGAAAACATACATACATATATTTTGTTTCAGGAAATGTAGCATTATGAAAACTAAAAACAAAACAAACCTAACAAAAAGCCTTCATGTATTCAGCTTGGGTCAGCATGTTCTCTCTTTCTCTCTCTCTTTCCTGTAGCCTTTTACACTGGTTTTTATTGTTTCAAGACTGTCTTGTTGTCTCAAAGAACAGCCATGTTTATACCAGCGATGTCCAGTGTAAAATATTTTTATGGATGAAGCTAACATGTGTGACACAGCTGATGCTGATAGACATAAATGTCCGTTTAAAGTAGTTTCCCATGTTGATTTTGGAACAGATGTTGTATTCCATTTTGTGTTGCTGGATATCAGCCATGTCCAGAGGAATCTAACTAGGAAATATATGAGCAGCTGTGTGGCCAGAACATGTCCAACAAATGGACATCTGCCTTGCTCCTACCTGGATTTATCCACCAACACATTGGGAATGGTAGTTATGTTAGTGATTCTTTAAGGAGAGATTCAGTTGAAATTTTAGAAATCTTTGTTTATGGAAACAACTGGTACTTGCTAAGTTTCCCATGCTAACTGAGGGACCTCATTTCATACAGCTGACGTTTTACTGGCTGAGATGTGGCTGACACGCAGGGAAGAGAAATAAGATCTGACAGGTCGGCATGCAGCCCTTTCAATGATGCACAACAGAACATTAAAAACAAAAAAGAAAAAACAAAAACAAAAACAAAAAAAACACCTGATGGACACCTTGTTAAAACCGATATCATACCTGATGTATGGCTTATATCAATGCTTCCTGAGAGACAGGAATAGGCTTCAAACATGACTAGTCTGTCAATAATTGATTAAACACAGAGAAATGGTTTGTAGTAAATATTCTCCAAGGTAGTAGTATACTGGGAGTGTTACTATGATATTTTTTTCACCACAGAGCAGCACTCAGAACAATCCAGGAATACCTTCTAGCTCATCCACTTCTGTTTTATTCAATTTAATAAATATGTATTGGACATTTCTTTCTCCAGGGCACTGTATTAACTGCTGAGATGAATACAAGGGAAGATTTGCTCCCTTTCTTCAAGGAGATGAAATCCTAGTAGAGATACCTAAATATACATAAGTATGTTTCAAGCTCTTTCCTTTCCTCAGATATCAGTTTTGATCCTGGTGGAGCTCTGTTCTCCCCCTATCCACAAAGATCAGGTCCAGTCCCAGTACCACCTATACCCTGGCATCCTTCATTTCAGTACCGGGCAGCCCCAGGCCTGGACTTTGTGCCTGTGTCAGTGTGGAAACCTCAGACTGTGCCCATTTATGCCTCCCTTTCTCCTCATGGATTCCTGGAAATCAGTAGAACCTTTACATGGGACATGGTTGAGAACTTGTATTAGTTCACCTGCCGCAGAATATTCCTATTTGACCTGTTTGTATCTGCATAACTTCCACAGCCTTTCATAAGAAGAATCAGACTTCTGGATTTCTATCTGAATACCTGGATCCCCCTCTTACACAGCACCCAGAAGGCCAGCTGTGCCTGCTGTTGAGCACAGCCCTGGTAGGCTTCTAGGCAAGATGTTCCTACCATTTAGATACCTTCCTCTCTGGGCATTCAGTTATGCTATGTCCTGCAAAATCCCAAATTATAACTCCTCTTCCATTTGATATGTGCAGTAAGGTCTTATGGAAAGAGCTTCTCTGAGGCATCACCTCATACCTATCAGAGTGGTAAATATCACAAAAAAGGAAAATATTGGATGTTGAAGGGGATGGGGAAAGCTGGGACACAAATCCACTGTCGGTGGAGTTGTGAAAAGATCCAACCATTCTGGAGAGCACTTTGGAACTATCCCCAAAGGGCTATAGAACTGTGTATACCCTTTGATCCAGCAATACCACTGCTAGGTTTATATCCCAAAGACACTCCCCCCCCCAAAGAGAAAAAGACCTATTTGTACAAAAATATTTCTAGCAGCTCTTCTTGTGGTGGCTGAGGATTGGAAATCAAAGGAATGCTCATCAATTGAGGAATAGCTAAACAAACTGTGGTATATGATGGTGATGGAATATTACTGTGCTATAAGAAATGACAAGCAGGATGACTTCAGAAAGGCCTGGAAAGACATGTATGAAATGATGGATTGTGAAGTGAGCAGAACCAAGAGAACATTGTGCGCAGAGACAGCAATATTGTTTGATGACGAACTGTGAATGACTTGGCTATTCTCAGCAATACAATGATCCAAGACAATCCCAAAGGACTATTGATGAAACACAGTATTCACCTCCAAAGAAAGAACTGATATTGATGGAACAGACTGAAGCATGCTATTTTTCACTTTCATTTTTTTCTTTTAATCAAGTTTTCTTGTACAAAATGACAAATATGGTAATGTTTTACATAATCACACATGTATAACCCATGATTGCCACCTCAGGGAGGGGGTAGGGGAGGGAGGGAGAGAGTGATAAAAATTTGAACCCAAAACTATAAATAAAAATGTTTATTATTATTAAAAAAGAAAGAGCTGGTCATGACAGATCAAAAGTACTAAATACTTTCTAAGGTTGAAGGAGAGACTAGCTTGAACTCTCTTGCCACAACTCTCTCAGATTCCAGTGACCATATAAAAAAGGTGCCAGTGGTGAAGGCCAAGGCTATATTTTTGTTGTTGTCATTCAATCATATCAACTCTTCATGAACCTGTGGACCATATTACACCAATACTGTACACAGAGTTTTCTTGGCAAAGATAACTGGAGTAGTTTGCCATTTCCTTCTCTAGTGCATTAAGGCAAGCAGAGGTTAAGTGATTTGCCCTGTGTCGTACAGTAAGTATTTGAGTCCAGATTTGAACTCGGGTCTCCCTGACTCCAGGCCCAGTGCTCTATCCACTCAGTCACCTAGCTGCCTCCAAGGCAGAGATTAAATGACTAGATCAGGGTCACACAGCTTACTATGCTTATTATCATGAGTTCTCTAATTACAAAAGGAAAGTAAGAGAACATCTAGCATTTTGAGAAAGGAGTGGGGTAAGAGAGGCTGGATACACTCCAAATAAGGGCAGTATAGACAAGACCAAATGCCAGAAAGATTGTAGCAGAGATAGTTCATGAATTAAAACCACAAAATGAAGAAATTATAAAAGAAGACTATTTGATTCTGTTTCACTCTAAATACCACACTCCATTCTTCTCTTGAGCAAAACCCCAGAGAGTGGTTTACTCGCAAATCTTCCATTTCCCTATGTAGATCAGATGTCAGCAGCATAGATTCTGGAAGTGGGGATAGAGACAGACCTTCATTTGAAAAATGAAGCCTTTTGGGGATAAGAACTCTCTAGAAATTGTACTCATACCATTTCAGTATCTAATCCTAAGGAGGTACTCAGAACTTTTCACCTATGGAGATCATATGATTCCAAGCAACTAGAACGATGAAAGACTTGGAGTCTCTGTCCAAGACAGACCTTCACTGGAAGGGAAGAAACAACACGTTTGGCGCCATAATCTTGAATTGAAAGACCTTAATGTGTTGATTCCTCTACAATTCCAAGAGAATCAAGCAGAAGGAGGAAAACAACATACATAGTGACTATAACAATGTAGATGAAAACAATAACAAACAGAAACGTCAAACTGAATAGTGTTTGACCAAGTTTGGCCCCAGAGAAGAGATAAGGAAATGTATCTCCCTTCCTTCCTTGGAGCATGGAGGGGAATAGTTAGGCATGTGCAACATTGCATGATTGAATGGCTCAGTTGTATTTTCTTTCCCTTCCTTCCTTCCTTCCTTCCTTCCTTCCTTCCTTCCTTCCTTCCTTCCTTCCTTCCTTCCTTCCTTCCTTCCTTCCTTCCTTCCTTCCTTCCTTCCTTCCTTCCTTCCTTCCTTCCTTCCTTTCTGTTTTTTCTTTCTTTATTCCCAGTGGGGATTGAGAAGAAATGATGAGGGAAGTTACAGAATAAGGATAGTGCCACGTCAGAAACCAAAAGAGGGGAAAGTTTTCAGTTAAAAAAGTCAAATTGGATTGTAAAAAGAAGCAATCACTTACTGCAAAAAAAAAAAAAAAAGTAAAAAGAGAACACAGACAGGAAAGGCCTTAGAGTTGGTTGTTAGGAAAGGAAAAGGAACAAATATTCATTAAGTGCCTAGGGTCACACAGCTGGTAAATGCCTTGAAGGTCTTCCTGACACCAAGATCAGGGCTCTGTAGACTGGGCCACCTCAGGTGTTAGTGATCTTTGAAAGAACAATTTCAGTACAGTGGGTAGAACAGAAGAAAGATTATAAGGGAAAGGAAATGAAAAGGTTCCTGAGTGTGTGGCAGGAACACGGGAAAGATCTTTCTTTTTTTTTTTAAATTAGAGAAGGATGGAACAATGAATAGGATGAAGTTGAAGGAGGGGTATAGAAAGGCGGACTATGGGGGAGGGGAGGTGTCAAGGGAAGTCTAGTTGCTGAAGCACCAAAATACCACAGGATCACAGGATTTAGGAAGGAACCTTAATTAATTATGTCAGCATTACTTATTGGGCAATCCCAAGTCATAGGTTCCAAGTATAGTATTATGGTAAGGTTCTAGTGTATTTGTCTAAGACTGACTCACATCACAGGTAAATCACACAAAACTGGATAATGAAAAATTTTATTTTGCCTTTGTTTTTATGTTGCCTTCATTTCTCATCTATTCCTCTGATGCCTACATTCATAGAGCAAAAGGTATTTTTTAAAGAAGAGAATAATTATCAGTGAATTCAATTAGCACATAAAAATCCAACATTTTATGCAATGTTTCAAAACCATGGTTCATATATTTGAATGGGGTCTTTAGTTTTGCTAGGTAAAAGTCTCAGTGTTGACATAGCATTTTTAGAATCTGGGTTAAAGTTGGATGAACCTAATTTTCAACACCTGAAATGCCCCATTATCATGCCGTGCTTCTTTCTCAGTAAAACATTAAGATTGTTTGTAACCTCTTCTCCCTGGGTTTTCTCTTAAACTAGTCTATACCTAGAAATGCCTTCTCTGCCTTAACTCTTCAAGATATCTTCATTAATACCAAGTGAGAGAAATATTATATTAATTATCAATTATTAAACTATATTAATTATTAATTTAATTATTATGTTAATTATTAAACTAGGATCAAGTTCTCTTTTTGATTCTTTATTTCCTTATTTAGGGACCAGCCCCTGTAGGTCAGTTGGTCAGTCTCTGAAGGACAAAGCTGATAGATAAGATTACCCAAATCCTCCTCTGAAATATGCTCCTAGATCTTGGGCAGTACCCTACCCAACTACGAGACCTTATTTCTGTTTAGAGTGTAAATAGGATCTAATCTAGGTGAATTTCTGCCCCAAAGCAGGGAGCTCATGCCCTTGTGCCCTTCCATTAGAGTTTAGAAGAAGAAAACCAATCAGAGTGAGATGGTTAGAGATATATTCCTTTATCCAGATTGCTGGTGGTGGCTGAGTCTCATGATCAAATCATGTTCTCAGCAGGAAGAGCTAGCCCCACCCCCTCATTAATAGTTCACTAGAGTTGATTTTCACCTGTTGGGGAACCCCCTTTTCTAAAGGTATATTAATGCTTCCAGTCTCTTCATGTCTTTGTCTTTGGTTATCAAGAGAAACCACTGATCATCAATTTATTGATTATTAGCATGATCCTTAGAACTCCCTCTTCAATGGTATCTAGTCCAGCACAATAATACATAATTTAGTTAATTAATGTGCTTATTCATTATAGGTCCTCCTGTCCTTGACTGTACTTACATGATATAAAAATGCCCACAAATAAGCATATTTGTTGGGCAGTTGGGAAGCAAAAAATGAATTTGTTCACTGGTATATTTATTTTTCAACGTGCCAGACATCTTAGTATCTGGGAACATTTTGATGGATAATTGAAATTTTTACTTTTCATGTGAGTAGCTAACATTGTGTTGCTATAGCATGCATTTAATTTATGACTGTCTGCATTAATGTTGTTTATTAAATCCACAATTACTCAGCAGCAGGGATTTTATTTGTTCAACTTAGCCTAAAGAATCCTGAATCTAGCACTATTTGTTTCATTATTTAATAGATGCTGTTTTGGTTTGACTTTGATATTATGGTTTTGGTTTTAGGGCTTGTTAGAATTTGCAGTAATGAAGTTGATCAATATCCTCCCTCCATCCTCAATGGTCATAAACACATAGCTATTATTAATACTAAAAACTTGCAATAATAAAATATCTATATACAGGGAAAGTTACATGAGTTATCACTCTCCATTATTTTCTTTTTGTCTGAAAGCATAGCATTTGTGTGGAAAATTTCTGGTGTGGAAAATCCATCTCCCAATGTAAATCATCTACCATTTGGTAACTTATGGTCTTAGAGTTACCTGCAGACATCAAGAGGTTCATCTATTTGCCCATGGTTACACAGCTAGTATAGGAGAAAGTACTTTAACTTGGGTCTGACTTAAGAGCAACTCTCTATATACTACATGTCCTATCAGTCAAAAATCTGGATTAACCAGAACTATATGTTTAAAGTGAAATAATAATTTGTGTTTATAATCTTGCCCTTGAAGTCCCAGCAAAATCTTGCCTTCTGAATCAAAGGAAAATGGTCATATTCAATAATTAAAGTTGTATATTTTATCATATTCTGATTTTTTGACAGGTGGCTTTTCCTGGATGGTAATGTTCAACTGATCAGAATATTTAGTTATGTACTCAGTTCACTTCTCAAGTCAGGTAATAGCTTATTTTATAGTCACAGTCATCTGACCTATCTGACTATACTGAAAAATATTAAATACATTCATTGCCTTTTATGATTCCATTTGAACAAACACAAAGAACTATGTATTTAGTTTAACTGTGACTTTGGTTAATGTGATTTCCTTATCTAAGCTTTGTTTTTTTTTTTTTTTTAATCTGGAAGATTTGTTTCCAATGGTAGTGAGGAAATATGTAGCACTTTAAGGCTGGCAATTCACTTTACATATATTATCTCATCATTCTTCACAACAGCCCTGTGAGGTAGGTGTTTTATTATTCCCACTTTACAGATGAGTTCAAGAAAAGTTAAGTGACTTGCTCAGAATCCCATAGCCCTTAGTGTGTAAGGCAGGATTTGAACTAAGGTATTCTTAATTCCAAGTCTAGTCCTCTAGCCACTACATCACCTAACTATCTATAGATAGTTTGGTATAGAAATCATTTGAAGGTAGTTTTCAAGTGGCAAGAGACCATCTCCAATATGCACACATAGTTGCATTCTTTCAGGACTAAATGTTACAAGAATAACATTTGATATTTTGTGCATGTACAAAATCATGACACAAAGGGAAGAGCATGGTATAGTGGGAAGAATGCTGGAATGATTAGAATCAAAACACTTGGGATTGACATCCTGACTAGTGCTTATTAATTGTTTGACCCTAGGCAAGTCACTTAACTGTTTCCTCATGAATAAGATTGGGACAGAACTTAGACCTCTCACTCTTATTATAAGGGAACTGTTTTGTAAACTTTAATATATCCTATTACAGAATTCCTAGTTTCCATCAAATGACAACCCAGGGCCACTAAGTAATAACATCTTTCCTGAGAATTCCAGTTGCTATTTTTCTCTCCTTCTTGAAATTATGTACAACCTTGCTATAAATTCACTTATCTGTATGTGTTCAGAACAGTTTTGTCTTTGTCTTTGTATCTTCGGCACCTAGTACAGTGCCTTGTATATAGTAGGTATATAATAAAGCATTGTCATCATTGAAGGTGTAGTTTTAAGACAACCCCAGAACAAAGGACACATTCAGGTCTCTCCCTGTTTCCCCATAACCTTTCCACCCAAAATACATTTCCATGAAGCATGGAAGGGGAATGAGTAGATATAACATCAAAGGAGAGTCACTTAAACAAAACTGGATATTTGGTGTGTGTTCAGTATAGAGAGAGAAGGGAAAGTGTGGTACAGTGTATATATGTATATATAACATGTATTTATATACACATATGTTATGCTGCATTATTCTTCTTTTTTTTTTTTGCGGGGCAATGGGGGTTAAGTGACTTGCCCAGGGTCACACAGCTAGTAAGTGTCAAGTGTCTGAGGCCGGATTCGAACTCGGGTACTCCCGAATTCAGGGCTGGTGCTTTATCCACTGTACCACCTAGCCACCCCCTGCATTATTCTTAATTTTCTGTATTACATGTAAATATTATTAATAACATTTAAAAAATTCACTTTAACTATGTGTTCCTTTAATAACTTGAAAGCATTAAAGTACTCCATCCCCAAAGTGAGCACTAACAGAACTGGTCCTTTGTCATAGTTTAATTTAAATTAAGTTATCCAACATTTGGGGATTGGTATTTATGTGCTTCAAAGAGAAAGAAAAAAATTGGGTCAAACCCACTAGTCTTTCATTATCAACTAAAGTAAAAACAATAAAAGTCCAGAATCTGGCACATTTCAAAAGAAAGCAGATTCAATGGTTATATTCTAATTGTAAATAAAGTTGTATGTTTATGCATCTGTGCATGAAAAATGAAGAAAACTGAATTAAGAACCTGGAAGTCTCAAAAGGAAATCAAGTTTGCTGGCACATGGGAAGTTATGCCTATGATAACAATTTTCAATACGGTATTGACATTGTCCCAAAGAAACACACGTGTGGATTCAGCAAGCTCTTGTAAACCATCCATATTCATGTACTTCAAGTAAAATAGGCTTTCCACCCAAGGAGGAGAGAACATTTTCTTCTTCCCTTTGGCATCATAATTACCTTGTAAATTCTGAACACAGAATGGAACAGTTTAAGAAGTTTCACACATCATCAGGTAGAGTTTTTTTGAATGCAGTACTATTTTTTTAGTGGCCTGGAGGGTGACAGGCAAGAAAGTCAGTCTTTTTCTGGGCTATATCTGACACCCCTCCAACAAGGGGTCTAAATGCCAGGTAACTGTTTTGGGGAGGAGGCAGAGGGAAGTGAGAGGACATATTCAAAGTCCCATAGAAACAGAAACAAAAGTAAAGGCAGTTCAATCCTTTACATGTGGTTTTCCTGGTTGTTGCTCAAATTTGTATCACAGAAAGCCCCAATGTCTTGATTGCTATGTTTTAGAAGTCCACAGATATTGGCATTTCTGTCTTGTTATATAACAAAAGTATTTCAGTATTTCATAATTCTTCAGTACTACTACAGACAAATTGGTGTGGAATAGGGTAAAGAATAGACTAAGAGATGGGGGCAACTAGGTGGCACAGTGGATAATGCACCAGCCCTAGATTCAGGAGGACCTGAGTCCTCAGACACTTGACACTTACTAGCTGTGTGACCCTGGGCAAGTCATGTAACCCTCATTGCCCTGCAAAAAAAAAAAAAAAAAGAATAGACTAGGAGAGAAGATGGGTTCAATTCTTGGCTCTGATATTTAATAGTTCCCTGACTTTGGGTGAATCACTTAAACTTTCTGATCCTTACTTCCTCAATCTGTAAAATTCAGACAATAATACTCATGATATTTATGGTACCTCACAAGGTTTTTGTGAGGAAAGGGCTTTGCAAAACCTTAAAGTGTATATGAATGTGAGTTGTTACTAGTATTAATCACATCAGGACTGTTTATATCTTTGTACACAGTTCTGCTACCAAACATAATTTTTCCTATACTGTGGTTTGCTAAAAAGGACTAATATGTTCTGTAATATATTTGTTTATAGAACACTGTTCTTTTGGGACCAAGGCCAAAATAACAATAAATGTTAACAAATAACAATTAAGTAGCTTGTAACATGTGATATTTTATTCAGTCTTGTGCAGACCAAGATATAAACAGTCATAGCCACTGCAGAGCTTATAATCTTAAACACATCATAAACATAAGCCATGAGGTCACCCAAACAACTACAAAAGTCATACATATCACAGTATAAACACCAAACGAGGATATGGATTAAAGAAATATGCTTTTTTCCCTCCACATGAGGGGCAAGCGCATTTATACATGAAAAGATGACCTCGTTATGCTGTTTAATTGAGTACTTCATGAGTGTTCCATTGATGGGAAAGGGAGGATGGGAAAAGAACAAGCATTTAAAGAGCTCCTACTATGAGCCAGGTACTAAGCTAAGTATTTTAAAAATATGAACTCATTTGATGAATCATTTTATTCTCTCCTTTGTCTGTATGAAATCTGGGCCCCAAATAGTCCAGATAATAATCCTTCTTCATCTCATTCCTTTATTAAATTTATTAGATATATATTACACTATAAAATGCTGTGTTATGTTGGATATAACTTTATTTATTTATTTAACCTTGGCTTTTGGGAAGGGAAAGAAAGGGAAGGAATTATGCATGTATGTAGGACCTACTATGTGTTAGGCAGTTGGTTAAATACTTTATACATGTTATCTTGTTTGATCGTCATATCCTCCCTGGGAGGTAGGTGTTTTTAATTATCCCCATTTTGTAGGTAAGGAAGCTGAGGCAAATAGCAGTTAAGCAACTTGCCCAGAGTCACACAGCTAGTAAGTCTTTGCAGCTGTATCTGAACTTGGGTCTTCCTGACTCTAGGCCCAGAACTCTATCCATTGCATTACCTAACTCTCTTTCCTTCTTGGAGAAAAATTCTTCATTAAAAGCCTGATTTACTTATTATAGATCATGCAATAGTATATTGCAATAATATATTGCTATAGTAATAGTAATAGTACTGCAATAGTATAATGGAATCCTACTCTCATTAATATAGGTCATTTTGCTTACAAAAGGCAGAGTAGGATAGTGGTTAGTGAGCTGGCCTTGGATCATGGAAGAAATGGCTTCTAGAATGGCCTCTGACAGCCAGTAGGCTACATAATCATGGGAAAGTCACTTAACTTCTCAAGGCTTTAAGCAAATCTCTGAAGGTTTAAGTTGCAGGGAAGGTGCCAACCTGCATTGGCAAAGGGAGCTTTCCCTGTATCAATGACATCATAGGTCTAGTCCCTATTCCTATGCTATTTCACATATAAAACAAGACCATAGCATGGGCTTCCCTGACAGTGTCTCAATGGAGCTTCTCAGGACATGTGAATGACTTGGGATATACGTGACATTTTAAATTGCTTCAATTAATTTAAAGGGGTTTGAGACAGTTCACATAGTGGGTAGAAAGCTGGCCTTAGAGCAAATCAGACCTGGATTCAAGTATTACTCCTGACACATAATGGCTCTGTAACCTTGGGGAAATGGCGTAATCTTTCAGTGTTTAAGATACCAGACTACTCTCTAAGACAATAAATTGGATAGAAGGTGTCAACCTTCATTGGTAGAGTTTCCTCATCTGAGAGTTCCCTATGAGAGAAATAATTATTAATATCCAATGATTTGGAGAAATTCAGATTTTCCTCTTTTTGTTTTATCCTCATTTCAAGACCTCATCTTTGAAGCTAACCTTCTCCACTATCCATATCCCACCCAGGTAGGGAAACCATTGTACTCTGATCAGATTCAGGTGGGGATAAATTCTTGGAATAGATTGCCCAAGACGGGGGCGTAACTTAGAAGTAACTGAGATAATCAAACTTCAGGTCCAGTCCTTCATTGTCATATTTATTTTACATTAATTGTTAATCAATTAATCAGAGTTGATTGTAACTCTCAGGAATACCCTTCTTCCAATGGGCATATAAGATGTGAGCCCACCTCCACAATTGTCTTTGGTCTAAGAGAGAGACAACCAATGACCATCCTTTTATTAATAGACATGCTGAAATTATTAATAAGATGATTAAATTATCCAGAAATTATGTCTCTCAAACCTTTTCAAATGTCACATCTATAGCAATGAGATCACAGGTCTGGTCCTTATTCCTAACTTACTGACTCAGATAACTATTGTCAACCCTGTTTTAGAAGAGAAGGAAACAGATCAGAAAGGTAAACTAATTCTATTTTAAGTCACAGAAATTTTTGGAAAATGAATAATCTTAAATATGTTTTCTCAGGCAGTAATTTTATGGCTTCACAAGGAAATAGACAATGTTGTACAATAAATATCTTACAGGGGGCAGCTAGGTGGCGCATTGGATAAAGCACCGGCCCTGGATTCAGGAGTACCTGAGTTCAAATCTGGCCTCAGACACTTGACACTTACTACCTGTGTGACCTTGGGCAAGTCACTTAACCCCCATTGCCCCACCAAAAAAAAAACAATAAATATCTTACAGCCATTCAATAACTATATTGCCAAATAGACTATAAGGAGAGCACAACAGACAAAAAAGTTTTGATCAAAATGAAAAAGTAAAGATTATTTTTAAAATTCTTAATTCTTCTTAATTCAAAAGATTTCATCAGTGTGGTAATTACCCCTGCTAACAAAAAATACAGATTTGCGATCTCTTTCAAGCCTTAATAAACGGTCCTCATAAGCTGCTATGACCAAAAAGTAATCATCTGGTGCCCATCTTTCCAATGATCAGCCTTTCCAGATATGTAGGCTGCTCCTCAGGTCCCTGTTTGATGACATTCCAGTTCAGTAGGTCCTATTGAGGCTTTTGTTGTACTATGGGAACACAGGGTCACCTTTATAGCATAAAAAGGCATCAGGGTAGGATATTAGAAGTCCCTAAATTCATAAGTTGTAAGTGGGATGAGAAGTTTTCTTGAATATCTATCTATTGCTAAATAACAAGTCCCAGTCAGAGGCTACCTAAGCTATTATAAGGCCTATTTTTATCACTGGTTACTACACTAGCTCCAGATCCATTTCTGAATGTTTCCTGCTTCCACATAGAAATGTGGAGACCAATGGACTCTCACTAGGGACCTAAAACGTGCACAGATGACATAAATGTTAAATTTGCAGATGACCCAAAGCCGAGAGGAATAGCTAACATACTGGGTGAAATTCTGGAGCCAAAAATATCTTCACATTTGGCTAAATTTAATTAGATGAAATTAAGAAGGGAGAAATGTAAAAGTTTACATGTGAGTTTAAAAAAAATCATTTTTAGAAATCGGCTGAGCTAAGAGTAGGTAGTAAGATGTCTGAAAAAAGATTTGGGATTTTTAGCACCCTGAAAACTTACTATGATCCACTGATGTGAGGTGCTGGCAAAAGAAAGCTAATACCATCTAGTGCTGCAAAAGAGAGGCCTACCTCTCAGGAATAATCTCACCAGACTCTGCCTTGGTCAGACCATATCTATACCATAGGGCTTTAATTTAATAAGGACTTTAATTAGCTGGATTGCATCCAGAAAAGGATAAACAAGCTAGAAAATGCCCTTAACTTCATGTCAAATGATGGAAGTGGGAATGCTTAGCCTGGAGAAAAGAGGAATCCAGTAGAACATAAAACTGTGTTTAAATATTTGAAGTTTGGTTTGGATTGGATTTGTTCTGTCAGTCTCTCGAAAATAGAACTAGGCAGAGTGAATTTTAGAAAAGGTAGATTTAGGTTTGAAGTCAAGAAAAACTTCTGCATAGAGTTATCCAAAAGTTACAAGGGGACATCTGAAGAGATTCTTCTGTATTTTCAAATAAAAACCAGACTAAAACGTATTGGGTATGTTATGATGGGGATTTTTGAGGGGCATAAGTTGGACTAGAAAGTCCCTGAGATTCCTCCATTCTTAATATTGTCTCGTCTCTTCAAGAGTGTCTTGGAACTCACCCATAAGGAACCCACAGATTTACAATACAACAAAAAGGAAACCCTCATCAGTGGTTACAGGGGCATAGTTCTTTAGGGAAAATAGATATAACGTGAGCTCACTAGTACGATCTTCCTGAGGGGTAGTGTTCAGCCAATCATTCAGCCACTATGGAGAGCAGCCAAATCAAGACAACATGTACAAGGAGTCTTTTCGAGTTAAGTTCTTAGACTCTGCCCCTCCAACTGCTTGTGAATGGAAAAGGAGGCTTCCCTGCAGTGTGGCTGCAGCTGTGGGGCATAGGCAGGTATTCACAAGCCCTGTGGGGGAACCCTAGGGTCATGGGGCCTCTCTGGCAGCTAATTGGAGGCTGGCAGCAGATGGGATAGCTCAGAGTTGTTGTCACTAGATCGCTTTTTCCTTAGTGGCAGGTTACTGTCTGTCTCAACCACAGATGGCCTATTCATTTTCTGTAGGCTGTTCAAACTAATTAAAGGGAAAGACTAAGTTTACCTTTCTAGTATTCAGAACGTCCTCCGCCTTTCTTTACTTAATGGATGGAACAATTCTGCACTCCATCTAGCGATGTTCCCACATAGGCTGGGTTTATCCAAATTTTAGGGTATGTCAAGGGTTTCTTAGGGGCAGAGTTGGTAGCAGACCCATCAGGGATGCTCCCCCTACACCACAATGGGTGATGTGTTTTGGTGTGTCCATGGACGTAGGCACCTCTGCCGGCTGTATGGGCATAAGCCTCCTTTCAGTGGAGAATGCAAGACAGATGAAGAAGGAAGACATTTCCTCTTCCAAAGATGAAGAAACTGGAATTATTTTAGGCTCTTGATGATAGAAGACAACGCTTTAAAACCTAACTTAAGTGCAGCTTCTCCCACGAAGCCTTTTCCTGATCAGACCTCCCATGGTGCTTTGTCTTTCACTCCAATGCGATTTTCATGTGATATTGTACATTATGAGTATTTGTTTATTTCTTCTCCCTTAATTGACTCTAAGCTCCATAGGGGCAAGGACCATACTTATTTAAATTAGCATCATTCTCAGCACCCAGTTCTTTTGGACATTGTGGTAAATGCTTGCTGAATGAATGCAATAACTAAACATAATGTGATCTCTTTCAATACCAAAGCATCAATCATCTAAATCCTTTTAATATTTTACAAGAGTCTGAAAGCTTATTGAGGACAGAAACCAGCTCTTATTCATCTTGGCATCTCCTGTTATTCTCTAGCAGAGTAAGTAAGTTTCCAATAAATGTTTGTTAAATGAATAATAATAGTTCATATTTATAGGACAGCTTAAGGATTACAAAGCACTTTCCTCACTACAATCCTGTGAAGTTGACAGTATAAATATTATTGTTCCTATTTTACAGATGAGGGAACTGAGGCTTAGAGAGGGAGATGGATTTGATCATGATCACAGAGGTTGTTAGGGTCAGAGCCACGATTTTAGCTTAGGTCTTTCTTCCAGATTTCTGTGAGAGCATCTAGCACTCTTTCCACACTACCGCAGCTGGACTAACTTAATGAATGAAAGAGTGAACACAAAATAAAAAGCAGTCCAATAGCCTTGCAGATGGTGCCATCATTTATTCTTCTTAAAGCCAATCTGCTTAATTTCCACATAACAATGTCAAGAACACAGAATGGAAGAGTACATTGAAAACAATGCAGAGTAAAACACCCAGAATTTCTAAAAGTTTTCATAATGATCTCCAAGTTTTCTTCCAGGTCTAGATCCTGATTTATGACCCTCCATAGTTTTCTCCTCTTTATTTGGGGTACTTTTCTTCAACAAGAAATGTACTATAATTTTGTAGACATCTTTTCAATTTATTACACAATATTTCAGGAGTTCTTCAATGGATCCATGTGCTATTAAACTTTCCACCTTAGGATGTCCTGATCATTTTCATCCACAATTTTTTTTCAAATGTGAGAAACTCTCATTAATAACTCATCTAGGGGCAACTAAGTGGTGCAGTGGATAAAGCACCGGCCCTGGGTTCAGGAAGACCTGAGTTCAAATCTAGCCTCAGACACTTGACACTTACTAGCTGTGTGACCCTGGGTAAGTCACTTAACCCTCACTGCCTCACAAAAAACCAAAACAAAAAACAAACAAAAAAAACCCCTCATCTAATTTGTAGCAAACTCAGGCATTAAAATATGCTTCCTTAACATCATGTGCCATTGTTAGCCACAAACTTAATCCTATTCACTAAAAGGACCTGGCCCTGAGAATTCCACAATTGTCCTACTAGACTCCTCTCTAGAGGACTGCCTGGGAAATACCAGGCTCTCTCTGGTTTTTTCAGAAAATGAACATTTTCTTCTTCAAACCCAGCTCTTCTTGGGTAGCCACGCTTCTTTTATTAGTCTAATTCACTGGTTTGCAAAGTGGGTATTTCAGCTTCCATATATTCCATGGTCTGATCCTAAGTGCTTCATCTCCCACCTTACCTCAAGTAGTTTGTGAGATGAATTGGTTAGAGAGTGGAAAATTCCTTCCTTCACACGAAGGAGGGGCTTGTCTCTAAAAACAACCATATCCAACACTCCACCACTCTCCTCCATTCTAGAGCTGTGTAAGCTTCTTACTTTTGTGCAGGGTAGTGGCCTTGCCTTCAGGGAAGTCATAACCTACCTGTCACTGTGGGCATCCTAGAAGCAGATATCCATGTGCCATTTGAAAAATCCCCCTTCCTCCCCTCAACATCCCTCAATGCAGACTTCATCCCTCTCTCCTCGCTTCCCGCCATCACCTCTGCTGTTGCAGGGACACCCTAGAAGACAGGATCTGTACTCCAGGGCAATGATTGGTGAGTCAGAGCCTCACCAATCTCCTTTTTGTTTTGTATGGTACACAGTGAGTTGCACAGAATAATAGGGTATGGATGGGTTATGATTTGCATCTCAGATCTCAATTAATTATCTTTGTCTCCAAATCTACTTTCCCCCACACTTCCCCATTATTAAAAAAGAGTAATCAGATTCAAAATCATGGCACCCTCTTCAATTCTTCATTCTGCCTCACTCTACATAATCAATAAGGTGCTGGATTCTGTTGATTCTAAGTCTACAACATCTCACATACATTCTCTCTCTCTCTCTCTCTCTCTCTCTCTCTCTCTCTCTCTCTCTCTCTCTCTCTCTCTCTCTCTCTCTCTCTCTCTCTCTCTCTCTTAAGGCAATGAGAGTTAAGTGACTTGCCCAGGGTCACACAGCTAGTAAGTGTCAAGTGTTTGAGGCTGGATGTGAACTCAGGTCCTCCTGAATCCAGGGCCAGTGCTTTATCCACTGTGCCACCTAGCTGCCCTGGAATGTAAGCTAGCTTTCTTTCTTTCTTTCTTTCTTTCTTTCTTTCTTTCTTTCTTTCTTTCTTTCTTTCTTTCTTTCTTTCTTTCTTTCTTTCTTTCTTTCTTTCTTTCTTTCTTTCTTTCTTTCTTTCTTACTTTCTCTATCTCTCTATCTATCCATTTATTTATTCATCTATCTATCTATTTATTTCTGGGCAATGAGGGTTAAGTGACTTGGTCAGGGTCACACAGCTAGTGTCAAGTGTCTGAAGCCAGATTTGAACTCAGGTCCTCTGGAATCCAGGACCAGTGCTTTATCCACTGTATCACCTAGCTGCCCCCTCACATACATTCTCTTCTCTCTTCTTACAACAGTCATAGCCCTAGATTAGGATCTCATCACCTTTCTCCTGGGCAATAGCCTCATAATTACCCATCATGCCTCAGATTTCTCCTCTTGTCAATCCAGCTTCCACATAACTGCCAAAGTGAGCTTTCTAAAACGCAGGTCAGACAGTGTCATTCTTGTACTTGATAAATTCCAGTGACTTCCTTTTGACTCCAGGATAAAATATTATTTTATATTTATCTCATCTTTCAAAAATCTCTTTTGGCATAAATTGTATAATATGAATAAATATTAGTATAGTACATGTTTATGAATAAGTAAATTTAAGTCATACTATTCAAAAATGTTTTACTTATAAGCATGTATGATCTAAAAACCTTGGAGAACATTATTCTAAGGAATGTGATTCATGTGGATTTAACCAATCAGAATTAATGCTTGGGTCCCCACCTGTTGGAAGCCCCACAATTTTCCTGAATCTATTATATTTCCTCAAACCCTGGTCATATGACCATGGTTGTGTCAGTGGAATACAGTCTGTCAGATATAATTTTGAAAGGACATAGATCCAGGGTGACCTGGTGTATAGGGATAAATCTATAAGCCCAGTTTCATCCCCAGAAGGCTGGACAGCATGCAATAAATATTTATTTTGCCCATAGCAACTTACAAAGACTATCTACCGAGGTACAGCAGAGTATAAAAAAATACAGAAAAAAAGTATAGTATGCCTAAGAAATATAATATAAACTGCCCCATTAAATTTTAAGAAACATCAAAGATATAGAAAATTCTCTGAAGAATAAAGCAACAATACTATGAGTACTACTTATTTAAGTATAGTAATATGTCTAGTATAGAGTATTACATGCACCATAGGAATGCATTAAGATGATACAATAGCTTTTTAAAACTTAGAAAAAGACTTTATATTCCTTATCTCTTTTGAGCTTCACAATTGTCCTCTGAGTATAGTCCTATAGTAATTATCATCTTCATTTCACAGCTGAGGAAACTGGAGATCCAAGAAGTGAAGTGACTTACTCAGCATCCGTATCAATAATGAAAATTGTATTCTGTTCTCCTGACTCAGAGTCCAGCATTCTAGCCATGAGTCTATATTCCATCTCTTATATGCATAATAAATAAGTTTTATATATAGCATGAAAATTACAACTAAGTTTTCTATAGAATAAAAATGACAATTTATAGTTATATATTCTCCCTCATAGAAAGATAGAGATATAGATAGAAGATTTATTAAGCACTTAGCATGTGTCAGTCACTGCACTATGTGCTGACTATGATAAAAATACAAACAATGAAGCAATCTTTGCTCTCCAAGAGCTTACATTCTAATAGGTAAAGACAACATGTAAAAGAGGAAAGGGAAAAAGTAGTGGTGTCAGGTAGTATTATGCAGCTAGGAAATGGTATAGAAGCTAGGTTCTGGGTAAGATGTGCAAAAGTTTGCCTTATGAATGAATACTTTTTGAAAATTCCAGCCCTATATCACTAGTTACATCTCTGTCCTCTTCTCTAGATAAATACTTTCCCTCCCTCCTAGAGTGTTTATATCCTCCAAATATTTGTGAACTGTTATCATTCCCCACCCACCCCCTTTCCTTGACACTAAGCCAAGCTGGACACATTTAGCTCCTTTAATCTTGGCTCATAAATCAATCCTTTCATTCCCCTAATCGTTTTCCTTGCTTTTCTCTGAACTCCATCCAATTTGTTTATATCCTTTTGGTAATGAACTGCCCGAGATTGACTGTAGTATTCCAGGTGTGACCTTATTTTTACATTATGAAGGAAGCTATCAAAACCCTACAAAACTCTTACCTGGGGTGGGGGTGAGGGAGAGGGAGAGGGAGAGGGAGAGGAAGAGGAAGTTATCACTTGTTTTCTTGCTTGTCATTTTTTTTTTTTTGCTGCATTTCATGTACTATCCCCCTTTCCATTGTGTTTTCCCAGGTTTCATAAGTATAAAGTAAAGGCAATGCAAAAGTTATGAATGACTTTATTCCCCAAATTCTTTTGTAAGGGAGTTGTTTGGAACTGTATACAAATCTTCCCATAGAAACCGTGTTTGATATGGTGGTTGGCTCCCTTAGGTCAACCCACAAAATCTATTTAGCTCTTAATGTAGCAGAAAAATTATGCTATTCCATTCCTAACCTAGAACATTATTTCTTTGGAAAATAAATTCTGAGTTAGAATTAAGTATGAAAGAAACACATCTTTCCATTCTTTAAGTAGGAGTGAAAGTTCTTTTGGCTTCTGTGAATGTAACTATGACTGTGGTAGTTGGATCTGGGGACTCAGGTGCAGTGGCTCTATGAGTGCTCCAAAAGAGGGAGAACTAGGGTCTCCAGCTCTATCAATTTAGATGACTGGGGCAGGACTCATATGACACGTGTTAAACAAGTTATCTGTGATTTGGGGACATAGTTGTACTTAACCCTCTGGTAATTCCTCCTCCCTGCAATGAAGTCATTTTTGCTTGTGAGGACTGAACATAATTTAAAAGAAATATTTGTTCTGCCTTACACTGTCTAGAACATTACCTAATCTATAGTAAACATTTATTAAATAATTGTTGATTGTAAACATTTTAGGCACTAGCACAAAAGCCTTTTTATTAGGTTTTATAAATCCCTTGCAGAGAAGTAGCATGAAAGACCTCTAGATTCAGATTCAAGAAACCTGGTTCTGGACCTTACTAGATATGTGACCTTAGGAAAGTCATTTAACTTTGAGATTCAGCTTTCTTGTCTGTAAAAAGGGGGAGAATAATCCTTTCACTAAGTTCAAGAGGCTCATCACTAGCTTGGTCACAGGGTGATCACATAACTTAGAGCTAGAAGAGGCCTAGATCAGCCAGTCGAAACCAAGGAGTTATTGTAAGAAAATCATTCTTTCTGCAAACCTTAAAGTCCTCTATAAAAGTACATATCCATTATACTTCAAAGGACCTGTGAGCATATCAATATTGGTACGCCTTCTACCAGTGTAGATTGTCTACCCTGATTTATGTCTTCCTGAAAATGAGTTATACCTACTCCATAAAATATACAGCTTTAATTTTTGCCTTCTATTTTTATAGCTCTTTAATTTACATCACAAAGGAAGATGCAGAAGGAAGTGATTAGTATCAAATTTCCTAAGGATATCTGGGAGAATAGATGGATTGTATTGATGGAAAATGTGATTAATCCTTTCCTTTTCCATCACTTTTTTATACTCCCTCTCTGTTCTCAGGATTGTACAGCATAGTGGAAAAGACAAAATATACCCATTAAACTCTACCATATGATAATTATTATATATGTACATATATAGATATACACACATATATACATGTACAATTTTATTTTCTAGCATTAACCTTTAATTTTTTGTTTTAGGAAAAGAATAATAAGCTTTTCCATCACAGTTCACAACATGACAACTGTGCTAAATACTGGGGATACAAATAAGAAAAAGAGACAGTCTCTGCCCTCATGGAGTTTACAATCTAATGGGAGAAGACAATACACAAAAGGAAGCTTAAAAGGACACCAGGGGATACCAGAAAGGGACATGTTGTTCTATGAAGTGGAGTTAAAGCTAAGCAGTGTTGCTGATGGAGAATGGAATTACCAGGAAGGTTGTGAGCCCTCTATAACGGAAGGCTTTGGAAGGAGTTTAGTGCTCTACCCTCCAGTCTTCTAGGCAGAGGAGATGAGGCAACTGAGAGTGCACAGCAAAGAAAATTAGACTTGCAGTAATCATTGCCATTCCATCTAGTAGGGCAATGTGGGTTCCTGCATGTCAAAAATGCTTACTGGGCAACAATATCATATAATATAGTGAATTGCCACATATTCTTTGAAGGTCTACAGTGAACAGAGCACTGAACTAAATGCTGTGGGATGATACAGATGAAAAAAGAAGAGGTCTCTGCCCTAAAGGACCATGCATCACAATTGTGGACATTTACCATCCATGAAACATTAAAAGACAAGAGAACAATTACCAGGCAGTGCATGTATTACTTAGACCCATATTTTTTCTGTTATAAACTTTGAAAAGGTTAACCATTAGAGAATTGTGAGCCATTTAATAATAAATCTATACTGTGGTTTTTAGACTGACTGGTGGAACCAGCTGGGTTTACCCATAAGTAAAACCATGTGAGTCATCAATTTTATACATTTTATTGCAGGTTATCACCAGTGGCATCCCACTGGGCCCTTTATCTGTGAACAATAGACAGGTAACGTTAAAAAAAACCTGAAAAGATATAGTTGCAGTGGTCAATCACAAACCAATTACCTTTTTCTTCAGGGCCTCAATTGGGTATTAAAAGGAGAAGAACACAAATCAAATTTGAATTAAAGTCTAGCCAAGAATGGCTAAAATAATTTAATGATATTATTCTATCTTTTTCTTTCTAAGTGCTTTCCCATAATTTATTTTGGTTCCATAATATATTTATTAAAGATATTAAATGGAAAGAAGATAAGGTCTTCAGAATACTTCCAAACCAGAAATGAAAACATTTTAGATGTTAGAGGCATTTCAGAAAGAGATTTGATGGAAATGAGAGAATGTTAGTTCAATGGTGAGGTCATCAGGTGGAATGATACCTATGGGAGAGTCATTTAGGAAGAGGGGAAACATTATTCCACTCTATATATTTAGATGAAGCACATATTTTTATTTCATATAGGGGAGAGCTGGGAAATCAACTCATAATTTTGAATGATTCTAGCTCACTGGCATAAAAAGGGGGGGGTGATATAACTATGTGACCACATTAGTTTTAAGCCTTCCACTCTTGTTTAATTCAGGAATAGCTTATTTCCAATTATTCAGCATCAGTAAAAAGCAAAATTTCCTCCTTCAAAAGTAGGAAATGTAAACAGCCTATATTTTTATGACAGAAAAAAAATTGAGAAGAGAAACAGTGGCTGTATTTGTGGTCTCAGGTATCCTAAATGGTGAGTTTTCTCACATCATACCTGGTCTGTTATGATAGCCTGCTGGTTGGTCAGCTTGCTACAAGTCTCTCTCCAGTCTAGGCCACCTTCCCCATAGGTTTCAAAGTGACCTTTCTAAAGCACAGGTGTGTGATCATGTCATTTCCCTGTTTTAAAATAAACTCAAGTTTATTTCACCCTTTCACCTCAAGGATCAAATAAAAAATCCTCTGGCATTCAAAGCTATGAAGATATCCTCTCCCCAACTTTCTATTCTTCTTCTTCTTTTTTTTTTTTTGGTGGAGCAATGGGGATTAAGTGACTTGCCCAGGGTCACACAGCTAGTTAAGTGTCAAGTGTCTGAGGCTGGATTTGAACTCAGGTCCTCCTGAATCCAAGGCCAGTGCTTTATCCACTGTGCCACCTAGCTGCCCCCAACTTTCTATTATTCTTACACTTTACATATGGACACGTACACATGCATGCAAACACCCATACATTTTTTAGTCTAGTAACACTGACCTTCCTACTGTTTCTTGAACAAGAGTCTTCACCTCCCTACACCAGGTGTTTTCACTCGCTGTCCTTATGCCTAGAACTCTCTCCCTCTTCATTTCTGCTTCCTGGCTTCCTTCAAGTCCCAGCTAAAATATCACCTTCTACAGAAAACCTGTCCCAGTCCCTCTTTATTCTAGTGCCTTCCTTCTCTTGATTATTTCCAATTTAACCTGTGTATTGCTTCTTTGTGCATAGACATTTACATGATGTCTCCCCCATTAGACCGAACTCCTTGGGGGCAGGTACTATCATTTGCCTTTCTTTGTATCCTTAGCTCTTAGCATAGTGCCTAACATGTAGGAGGTTCTTAAAAATGTTTATTAACTTACTGGCATTTGTTCCAATTAACTTTCAAAACTTCTGAACAGAGTTTCATACAGAAAAACTTCCTTGTATATAAGTAGATTATTTTCCTATCCCACACTATCTTTAATGCCATATGTTTACTATAGAAAAAAACCCCACCCACAACAGAACAATAGAGGAAGAATATTTGGGAAAAATAAAATCACATATTTTATTGGAAATTCTTAACTCTTATACAGCCAGTTAAATAACAAATAGCAAAGTTTTTTTAAATTACAATTTATATAGTACAGGAAAGTTTGCAAGATACTTTCCTTACAATAATTTAGAGAAGATAGTACAAGTTTGGGTTATTGGGGTAGGGGTTGAGAGTTGCAAGGGGAGGTCAAGATCTACAATTCTATTGATTTAGGAAACTCCATGTCTGGAAATTCTCCATCAATGACTATCGGCAACTACCACAACAAATCATGAAATTTGAGATTTAGAAGAGACTTCAGCAGACGTCTAACCCAACCCAAACACAAAAGGACTATCCACTATCACTATCTGACAAGAGGTTTGAGAGAATTGCCTGAGGCACTGAGGTAAGTGGCTTGCTCATGGTTGGTTACACAGGCAGTATGTGTTAGAAGCAGAAACTGAATTTGGATAGTCGATGTCAAGATTTTCTCCTGATCTATTCTACCATACTGCCTCTCCAGCACAAGTGCTGTTACCCTCACTGTTATAGATAAGGAGATGGAAGCTGAGAGGATATTTGATACAGTGGAGTGAGCAGGGGATTTGTAGTCTGAGGACTTCAGTTCTAATTTTTGCTTGATTACTTAATCCCTCTATAACTTGGATAAATTCTTTTACTTCTCTGGGTCTTAGCTTCTGCCTTGGTAGAATTAGGTTGATTTGGGTACTTTTTAAGATCCCTTCCAATTTTAAATCTACAGTTCTATCATTTTCCCATAGTTGCAAAGTCGGTAAATTCTGGAGACTGGATTTGAACCTAGGTTTCCTGATTCTACCTCTAACACTCTTTTTTTGTGCCACCATGTTGCCTTTTAATTCCCAGCAAAATAACAAAGAGACATTTTGCCTATTACCTATTATAGAGATCTATGAAGTATGCCATCCTTGTAATTTGGATACAAGTTCATTTTTATAGTTGAATCATGGCATTACAAACAGAAACTAAAACTCAACAATTTTCAATACAGGCCTGGCAATAGACAATACCCATGTTGTCTGAAGACCCATTAGCTAAATTTAGAGAGGCATATGACCAAATATTATTCAGTATGTAATGATTTTTTTTCTAGTCACAGCAACTCACTGATTCACTCAAAATTTATAAAATGTCTGCTAGGTGCAGAGCTCTGAGATACTCATTTAGAGAGTTGCAAAGTTTAGATAAGGTAAGATCCCTATGGATCTTACAGTTCAATAGTGGAAAGAAGACAGAAATGTTGATAAATATAATGTTGATGGTGGGGGGGGCATGATTCATGAAAACAATCTAATAAAACATGAAGAAACTGAATTTCGTCTAATGGAGGGAGGGTTTGTCCTGCTGAAATCAAAAGTCTTCTGAATTGCTGGAGTAATCTAAAGGTATTGACTTTATGAATTTGGTCTCTATTATTAAAGGCAAAGTCAATGTTGTTGGAAAACACTTAAGGATGTGAGGAAGTACAAATATTCAAGTTCTTAAGTGATGGTATTAACACATTGACACAGAAATTTCTAAATCTAATAAAGGAATGAGAAACGTTAAAAATCTAGAATGTTTCTATTGATTTCTCATTTTGCTACTTCTAAATAAATGACACTCATTTAACAGGTTTCTTAACATGAGCACGGAGAAACATGTGTACATCAGTGGAGCTAACTGCATATGGAGTAGAGAAACCTATGGCATTTTGGCCAACTTACTCCGTGCAGAACTGATATTTTTATCTCCGAGTGTTCCCAACTAATCTTGAGGATTGAGAGTTTTAAAATTTAAAATAGTAATGGACTCCCAAAATGGTTTTGCCACATGAGACTCAACTGAGACAAAGATTAAATATAGATCTTAAGGTAAAGGAGACAATTCTAAATTATACCAATTGAAACACTCCTTCATATATAAAGGGACAATGTTACTTTTCCAGCCATTCTATGCTTCAAAAGAAGACTTCAAATCTTCTCCAGAAAGCTTTTGAGAAAGTTCTCAGAGCTTTGGAGACATCACCCAATAAATCAAAATCAGTTTTATACACGATCTATGATGGGGAAATTCATGTCATTATTAGTCTGGGAATAGAATGAAATCAAAATTTTCAGCTCCTTTTCCCTGCCCATTTGGATATAGTAGACATAGGTTATTTTGACCGGAAAAGTTATGAATCAAGCAAACTTCAGAAATCCATGCCCTCTGTTAATTTTGTATTTAATAAAAGAAGAAGTTTTTTAGCATGCAAAAACCAAATAGTGAGAAAAATACTATTTTAAAATATAAGTGTATAGCACTAGAAACAGAACCAAATGAACATTAAAAAATAAAAGCATTCCTTAATAGCATTAAAGGTAAGAAAATTAAATTGGGCAAAAAAACCCCATACAAATATATGTGAAGTAGCTTTGAATTAGCTGTATCATGAGTTGCAATACAAAAACTGAACTTCTATATGATAATTTTTACCAAGAGAATTCTGATTTAAGTGATACTTTTTTTTTTTGGTGAGGCAATTGGGGTTAAGTGACTTGCCCAGGGTCATACAGTTAGTAAGTGTCAAGTGTCTGAGGCCAGATTTGAACTCAGGTCCTCCTGACTCCAGGGCAGGTGCTCTATCCACTGCACCTCCAAGCTTCCCCTTAAGTGATACTTTTTAAAACTACTAACCTTCATGTCTTTGCAAGAATTGAGGAACAAAAGGGTAAGCCTTCACTTCTGGGATATGAGTGTACATTTGAAAGTTATGCAACACACAGATGGCTTTTAGTCTCATGAAGAGGTCAGGCCAGTTTCCTTCTCATTGCTTATCACACCTGTCTTTGTGCTTCTAAGAGTCCTCATGTCCCCCAATGCTTTTTTTTCCCCCAAAACAAATCTCATCTCTCCTACAAATCTCGTTGAAACCGATGGATTATTTTATTGCAATATCTTCAAGTGATGTTCACAGCTGTTCAGCTGATATTTACATATTAATTTTAATTACCAACCCTCACAGACTAAAACAACTTATCTGTGTCTTTAAACCTCTTACTCACTTTAATATTTATATGTATTTTATAATCTTTCAAAGTCAATGGGAAGATAAAATTCTGCCCTATCTGTGGTATATCAATAATTATTTCTGCAAAGTGCAAAAATCAAATTTTGTTCAATCAAATTATATTTTCAATGGACTAGGAGAGTTCATTACTTTAAATTTAGCTAATGGGTCTTCAGATAGTGTCATTTCACCAGCCATTACTAGGTTAGGCAATTTTTACAGTGCTTCAAAAGCAGACTTTGAATCTTCTACAGAAGGCTTTGTAGAAATTTCTGAGAGTTTTGGATACATTAGCCATCAAATCAAAATCAATTTTATACATGATTGATAATTGGATAATACATGTCACTATTCGTTTGGTAGACTAGTAGTCAGACTACTTAAAGTAGGGGTTCTTAAACTTTTAATGTGTCATGAAAACTTGGAAGTCTGGTAAACCTTATGGATCCCATCTCAGAATAATCGTTTAAAAGTTCATAATTTCATGAAATACTAAGTTTCAGGTAGAGGTGGATGAAAATAAAGATATAATTAGAACCTTTGAAATAAATCTACTGAGAAAACCCCCAGCTTATGAACCCCTGCTTAAAAGGAACATGGAGGTCAATCCTTTTGTGAAATAAAAACTACTTTTCCCTTAGATGAGGGAGGAATTGGATTTATTCTTCTTGATCAGAGTAGAACCAGGAGCAATAGGTAAAAGTTGCAAAAAGGCCAATTTTGGCTTATTTTTAGGAAAAACTTCCTAACAATTAAAACTGTTCAGAAGTGACATGGGCTACCTTGACAGGCAGTAGGTTTCCCTTTCTTAGGGGTCTGTTAAGTAGAGTGCAAATACTTACTTTTCACATATAATATATTGAAGATTCCTTTCTTATATGGGTTGGACTAGATCAGTTATTAGGCCCTTCCAACTCTTGGATTTTGTGATTATTTTACATGCACATAATCACTCCTGATCCTACATGGTTTAACGTTTCTCTCCAGATATTTCAGATTTTTTAAAGCAGATAAATTTATATTACATAGCAAAAAATATTATCCATAGTACAGAAGAGTTAAATGTTAGATCCCTTTTATTAATCTCTCCCAAGAAAAGAAAATCCTGACCTGCAATATTATTGTTACCCAGGAACTTTAAAAATGCTGGGCATTTTAAATATTGTATAGGGAAAGCTCGGGAAAGTAAGAGAACTTTTAAATAGATTTATGTCTGATCAATGAAAGGTAACTTCTATTAAGCCTAAAGACAGTTTCTGAACAGTAATCTTGAAAACAATAACACTCAAATTTGTGAAGTATTCCACATTTTTACCTTCTTCCACTCCTCAATTTATCTTGAATTTACCGATTTGTGTAACTGTTTGCATCCCATGATAGAAGGCAAGCTCCTTGAGGACGTGGACTGTTTTCTGCAACATCTAGTACGATGCCACCCATTTACTAGGTATTTAATGAATTCTTATCAGATTAGACTGGACTGGCTTGATTGGACAGTTGAGATTCTTGTAGAGTTGTTTCATTTCTGAAATCATTCTTTTTTATTTCATAATCTCCAATATATCAAGCCTTCTATCATCAGACCATTAAAGAGAATAGACAATGAATACAACACCATCATTAAGTCTTTCAAGTGGTATTTATGCTGTACTACATTTCAACAGCCCTTGTTCCAACATGATTCCCCTATTGCTAGAATATGACACATAAATCTCAGAAACAGGCTGAAATTATTGGAAAGCGAAGGAAGCAGGGATTTGGTTGCCTTCCAAATTCCTCCCCCTTTTCTACAAAGAAATGGGATCTGTTGACAGGACCTTCTTCTTCTGGTTTCATCCTCCTCCCCACAGAGAAAGTAGGAAGACTTCTTATGCTATTTTGCCATCAACTTGGCCACTCTCTGATTTCATGACCTCTGAGTTAATCCTTCTGTTCTTCCTATTAGCAAATGTAAGCAGACCAACTTCAAACAGAATACAACAGGTCACAAGGTTTAATGGGCACAGAGATAATCATCTAAATTACATTTCTGGGCCTGATGAGCTAGACAGGCTTGGAGGGTAACTTTACCAGCTTTCACTGTTAATCAGCTGGGTTTGTGAGGCTGAGCATGTATCTGCCTTCGCCTGACTCCCCAAGGGACTGGGCTCTATTGACTGATTAGGGAAGGCAGCTGCAGGAGCTCCTTTCTCCCATGGAGTGTGCTGTGTCTCTCCCCACCAGCACCAAAGGACATGAAAGGCAAATCTAACCACAACTCAGACACCAGAGGGTCTCTTCTCATCACTATGGGAATTATCTTCCCTCTTCTTGGAGATGATATTCAGTACAACAGTTGTTGCCAATATTCATGATCTGTAAATGCTTAGGGATTTTTATTTGGTAGGCCTTTTTTAGTACATAGGGGAAAGACTGTAGACTCGTTTACATTTCTTGATGAATTTAATTGTAATAAACTTAAGAAAAAGGAAAGAGCTGGTATCACACTAGAAAAGAAAGAGAACAGAGGAAATGTCACTTGTGAGGACAGAACTCAGTAGGTACATCTTGAACTGGCAGAATAAACACAATGATGAGGGATTTCTCCAGTGAAGTGTCTCACAATTTCACTCACTAAAGCATTTGCTTTTTACACCTCATTCATTATTCTGGCCAAGGAGACAGTAGCCTTATGCTTGATAAAGACTGAGCTTCAACATTTAGATCTACTCCTTTTTAAAGCAAGAATGATCTGGAATCATTCAAAAGTTGGGAGTTAATGTGCCAAGTTTCACTTATAAAAAAATAAAAGTAGCTGCTTTGTCGATGCAGATAGACTGGAACGGTATTTCCTATGGTAGGCTGGCTCATAAGGTGTAATGTACCTTGATGGGAGTCATTCAGCCAGCAAGGAACATATGTATATGTGAAGAAAGACTTAGATTGAATGTAACAGAGCTAATGGGGGCGCAGAGAGATATAGTAGAAAGACCACTGCTTTTGGAGACTGGATCCCAGGTCTATATTTAGCTGTGTTAACTTGAGTAACTCACCTACCTGTTTGAGCTTCAATTTATGTCATTAAAATGAGGCTGCCTATCTCTTAGGATATGGTGAGAAAAGCATTTTGTTAACTTTATCATGCCAGGTATGTGTGATATATTAATAATACTAGTAATCATTTTAATGTCATCGCTTTAAATTGTACTCTACCATGAAGAAAGTCAGTTTAACTAACCCGGCTTTTTGAGAAGCATTTTGAGGTTTACAAAACAAAAGCAGAACTCATATAATTTCTAGGCTCTGACAACGCTTAAAAGCAGAGGACTCATGAATAAAGGTCAAAGGCAAGGAGAATTGTACAACCAAAGTACAGGAGAAACAAGTGAAGATTAATCCCAGGATTTAGGAGGAATATGACAACTCCTAAACTACCTGGAAGACTGTAATGTGCAAGAGGGATGAGATTTGTTACACTTGTCGCTAGAGGGAAGAATTTGAATCAAGGGATAGAGCTACAGAAATTATAGGTCAACATAAAGAAAAGTCTACCAACAACTAGAGCTATCCCAAAGAGGAATGGGCTACTTCAGGTGAGAACCTATTTCCTGGAGGTCTTCAAGTAGAAGCTGGGTGACCATTTGTTGGGGAATTCACAGAGTCCTTTTCAGATCTAGGTTGGACTAGAGAAACCTTCTTCAGATGCCTGCCTGGATGGATTCTGAGATCCTTTCCAACTCTGAAAGTCTGTAACCATAAATTAATCAAACTACATTTTTGTTTTGTCTCTAAGGGCTATGAAAAGAAAGCCAATGTGTCATCTAAATATATATTATCCAAATGAAAAGTGTTCCAGTCACAAAGACCTATTTGGCTTTTACAAATTTCAGCCTTAAAATACACATTTCCCTCTCTCTGTGCAAAAAGCCAAATAACAATAATATAAACAAACAAAAAAGCTGGCATGTGACAATTTTGATTGAAAAGATAAGTTTGGGTAGAAACCTGTATTTATCACTTATATTCTATAACATGAAATGTCCCAGGAGCTCTGGGGTAGCATCACTGGGGAAACGCAAAGGGGAGAGAATATAATGTATAGGTGATAACTTATAAGGAAAGGTGTAAGTTTGGTTTCTTTTTAAATGAGATACAAATTGATAAAATAGCTTAATAAATAAAGTGTAGGAACAGGGTGATGGGAAAAGAAGTATTTACTAAGTCAAGAATATATGTCAGATGTGACTTTCTGATATTGAATTCCTTGTTTTATTATGCAGATTGCAAGTCCTATACTTTTGGGATTTGGTAAAAAGTTCACTTTTTCTTTTTCAAGTTGTTTTTATGAAAGACTAGGGAATTTTCAAATAAAGGTGTACTCTAGGTGCATTATTTTATTTGTCCAGAGAAGGTGCATCCACAGTTGATGCAATTTGATTGAGATCCATTTTTCCTTTTCTTCTTGATTTAATGAAATTAACTTGAATTTAGCAAGAGCAATAAACTTAACAACTTGTGTTATTATTAAAGGGAAGATCAAAATCTCCCACCTCCTGTGGCTTATGACAGCAAATGAGTAATGCCAAACAGAATTTTGGTTATTTCGAGAGTGAATCTCAGGGAGAACAATAATTCATCATGCACGTTATCTTTAAGGAAGACTTAGAAAAAAGTAAAAATAGCTTATTAATTAAAATGTTAATTTTAATGAACTATTTTCTAACTTTAACACTGCCCCATCTTATCACCATTTCTTTGCTTCCTTAAGTAGTCTTAGGTACTTTCCTCTTTTTTTAAGTGTTTATTATATTAATTTCCAAATCTGTTGTTGTTGAGTCACTTTCAAACATGTCTAACTTTCTGTGACCCCACTTGGTTGTTTTTTTTTTTTTGGACAAAGATACTGAAGAGATTTTCCATTCCCTTCTCTAGCTCATTTTACAGATGAGGAAACTAAGGCAAACAGGGTTAAGTGACTTGCTCACCATCACACAACCAGTAAGTGTCTGAGGTCAGATTTGAATTCAGGAAGATGCGTCTTCCTGACTCCAGGCATGGCTCTCTATCTGCTGTGTCATTTAGCTATCCTTCAAATCTGTATAATCCCCAATATCCTCAGCCAGGTGGCACAATGAGTGAATAGAGCATTGGATTTGGAGTCAGGAAGACATGATCTCAAATCCAGCTTGAGATAGTAACTGTGTGACTCTGGGCAAGTCATTTAACTTCTTCCTTCCTCTGTTTCCTCATCTATAAAATGGGGGGAATAATAGCACCTACTTCACAAGGTTATTATGAGATAAATGAGATAATATTGTAAAGTGAATGGCAAACCTTAAAGTATTACATAAAAGCTAGGTATAATTATTATCTTTATTGTTCCTTGCTAAATTCATGAATGAGTGAATTTAAAAGTATTTATTAGACACTCACTATATGCCAAACATCATACTAAGGACTGGGAAAACAAATACAAAACTAAAGCTAGTCCCTGCTCTTTAGGATCCACATTCTAATGGGAAAAAACAACACACAGAGCGGAGTGGTGGCCAGGGAGAGGCACTTATGTTCACAAGTTCCAGAGATGGTAAGTGGAGCCATTGGGGAGTAGATTGACAAAGGCCATTCAAGGAAAAATGTCAGAATTGATACTGACGTGGTCCATGGTTTCCACAACAGGAAGGGAAGGATGAGCAGGAAGCTGCTTGCAAGAAGGTTGCAGAGGAGGTGAGCAGGAAGGAAATTGTCTCCAACCAGGAGAGCAAGGATCCTCCAGGTCATGATCTGTAGTATCAGTAAGGAGATGGTTGGCTGTTGCAGAGGAAGTATCCAGAAAGGAAAGAGTAGATTCCTAGTTTCATAGCATAAGATCATAGATCTTGTGTCCCTAAAAGGGACTTCAGAAAACATCTATTCCAAACCCTCAGTTTTACAGATACGGAAAGTGAAACATCTTATGTTGATTCACTTGTACACTCCTTACAAGAGCCTCTCTAAGCTTTACGCTCCCCTCCTATGCCACCTGGTTTCAGCCCCACCTACATATCTCTTCCTCTTAGCAAATAAGTTCATTTCTTAGTTTAGGAATTGAAAATTGAAGATTAAAGACATTGGACATGCTCCTCTCTTTGATCTTTCTTTCCAATGATTAGCTCTAGACTTGCCTTCCTCTTCCTTCATTTTTGCTTCAGATTTGCTTTTCTTTTATTAGGCTCATCCTCCATCAATACCCTTAATTCTATACACACTGGCTTTTCCAAGAACTTTCTCTCTCAATTATTCCCTCCTTTTTCAGTAGCTTCAATTTCTTCTACACTGAATCATTAGAATGAGTTATTCAAATTAATAATTGCATTTTTTATAGATAGCAACAGCCCGAGGGAATATAGACTTGGGAAGTGAAATAAATTATTTGAAAGCAAAGAATACTTTATGGAGGATAGAAGGTTTGGTTAGAGAATAGCAGCATGGGACTTTGGACAATATGTAAATATAAGAGACGTGGGGAGATTTCTCTCCTCAGTGGCAGGTACAAACAGAATGCTATAAGGATACCAAAGACAAACTTTAATTACATTTAAAATTAAATAATTTGCCTCAAGATAGCCTTTTACCACATGTCCCCTGTCTTTCAGAACCTAGAAGTTATCTATCAGTATTATTATTAGAGTTCAGCCTCATTATGGATTTAATAGACTTTTTTATTTGGGTGGGGGCAATGTGGGTTAAGTGACTTGCCCAGGGACACACAGCTAAGTAAGTGTCAAGGCCGGATTTGAGCTTGGGTCCTCCTGAATCCAGGGCCAGTGCTTTATCCACTGCGCCACCTAGCTGCCCCCTGATTTAATAGACTTTTGTGGGTTGTCCTGGTAGTTCACAACCATTTAATAATGGTATTTCTATGGAAACATACATTATGAGTTTGTTTTTTGTTTTTTGTTTTTTTAGTGAGGCAATTGGGATTAAATGACTTGCCATGGGTCACACAGTTAAGTAAGTGTCAAGTGTCTGAGGCCAGATTTGAACTCAGGTACTCCTGACTCCAGGGCAGGTGCTCTATCTGCTGCACCACTGCCCCATGAGTTTGTTAAAAACAAACCCATTTGTATTTTACTGATGAGATGTATTATTCTTTTGACTAACAAAATTCTAGAGTGAATAGTCTCTACATCTTTACTATTCACTCTTTTCTTAGCCTTTGAAAAACCAAAATTCCCTGTTCCTATGCTTCCAGTTTCCCACATTCATAGCCTCAGTTTTATCCTAAACTCCCCACTCTCACACAAGCCCATATCCAGTTAATTGCCAAGACAATACATCTTTCATCCATCACTCTACACACATATGATCACCATCTTGGTTCATGTCCTCATGTCCCTTCACCTGCATTATTGCAATTGCCTCTTATTTGGACTCTGCCTCAAGTCTCTCCCCATGCCAATTAATCTTCTGTACAGTTGCCAAAGTGATTTTACAAAGTACAGGTCTGACCACGTCTCCCTGCCTAATGAACTCCCAGAGCCCCCTAAATATTTTATATTTAAACCCTTTAAAACCTGGCCCCAAACTAACTTTCCAGACATATCATACTTTTCACCATTTCACACACCTTCTGTTTCAACCAAATTGCTCTTTTTACTTTTCTTCATCCATCATTCTCCATCTTCTATCCCTAAACTTTTGCACTTGCTATTCTCTATCTCTTGAATATATTGCCTCCTCTCCCTGATCTACAATCCTTAGTGCCCTTTAAAATTCAGCTTAGGCTTCACCTTTATTTGAAGCCTTACTTAATCCTCTCCTTTGCCCCAAATACTAGTCCCCCAAAGTTGCCTTATATTTATTTTGTATACATTTATGAAGGGGAGGGAGGAAACTGATTTTTTTCTGATTAATCACAGTTCAGTTGGTATAGTCATAGATAATGAAGTGTTCGTGTGGTAATAAGGTATTGAATAGTTTTCCTAAGCTTTCTGTACCTACTCCTTTTTAATTCTTTGTTATAATGGGTGAATTTCAGTGGTGGGGATGGGGAAGGAATATGGTGGGAAATGCAGGTCATGTAAAAACAAAAGATATCAATAAAAATTTACTTTGAAATATAAATTACAGAAAGAGAAAAGAAGACATATATATACATACATATACACATATATATATATACGAAAATATACATACACACATATATATATGTATGTATATACACACAAACATTTGGCACCAATTTGGTAGCCCCAAATTGGAAGCTAAGGGGGTTATCTCCTATTGGAGAATGCCTAAACAAATGAAAGAAAATGAATGTAATGGAATAATATTATACTATAAGAAAGTATGAAATGAACAGTTTCAGAGGAAACTGAGAACCCATTGACCTAATAGAGAGTAAAGTGAACAGAACTACAAGAACAATTTTATATAATGATGATAAGATTGTGGAGAAAAACAATAGGAAGGGAAGATATATATATATATATATATATATATATATATATATATATATATATATATCTACCACGTGCCAAGCACTATGCTAAGTGCTTTGCAAATATTACCTCATTTAATCCTCACCACAACCCTTTGAGGTAGGTGCTATTAAAGTCCCTATTTTATAGGTGAGAAAACTGACCAAACACAGTTTAAATGACTTGCCATATCATGCAGCTAGTAAGTGATTGAGGTTAGATTTGATCTTGGATCTTTCTGGCTCCAGGTCCTGTACTCCATTCTGTGCACCATCTTACTATCTAAAATTCTGATCAATGCAATGATAAACAGTAAGGCCAGGAGACTGAGCATGAAATGCACCACTAACCTCCTGCCAGAGAAAATTTAACATTCATAAAGGGTTATACATATTGGGGTATGGCTAATGTGGGAGTTTGTTTTGTGGGACTATGCATGCTTATTTTGACAGTTTTGTTTTTCATTATTTGTTGTTCAGTGGGAGGGGAATAGGAAAAACAGATTATGAATGCATGTAAAAATAACAAAAATATTTAAAACAATATGTAGAGCTTAAACAACCTCAAGCATTGTGAAATTATAAAGAATAATTTTGGACCCCAAAAAGGAATATTAGCAGACACTCTCCATCAACCCATTCTTTTGCAGTGGTTCGTGTCCATGAATGTGGAAATGTTGCTTATAATGCCATACTTTTCAAATTAATTGATTAGTTTTACTATTTTTTCCTCTCTCCTTGATCTTTTTCTTTCTCTTCTAAAATTTGCTTGTTATAAAAGATGGCTTTCTGGAGCAGGGTTATAGATTCAGGGGGAAACCTTATTGTTCAGTCATTTCAATTGTGTCTGACTCCTCACGACCACATTTGAGGTTTTCTTGCCAAAGATACTGGAGTGGTTTGCTATTTCCTTTTCCAACTCATTTTACAGATGAGGAACTGAGGCAAACAGGGTTAAGTATCCTGCCCCAAGTCATATAGCTAAGAAGTGTCTGAGGCAAGATGAATCTTCCTGACTCCAGGACTGGCATTCCATCTACTGTACCACCTAGCTGCCCCTCAAGGGGAAAATCTATGTATTTCTTTAAAAAGATATCAATAAAATCCATTAAAAAAAACTAAATTGCCCCTTTCTTTCTCCCCCTTCCCCCATCTCCCGATGAAATCTTTATCCAGCCTCTGGAATTACACTTTTGCTTTTTCCAGGCTGAACCTACTCTGCTTCTGAGGAATGAAAAGAATAATTTTACCTGATAAAAAGACAGTGCTTCCCCCTGTGAGTCAGCAATGTAATGGAGTTTACTGAAACCATATCTAAACCTTTTAAAGTGTGTCCATCTCTAACAGCACAACTATTAGAGATGATTGCTCTTCAAGTGAGACAGAATGAACAGGAGGAGGGGAGTGGACTGAATTGCTTTTGGGAAACGTGCAATGCTTACAATGACTCCAAGGTTCTCTCTGAAACAAAAGCCCCTTTTGGTAATACTAATATGCTTCAGACAATGCTGGTTATGAAATAGTGCAATCTCCAAAGAATTAATAGTTGTGTTACCCAAAGAGAAATGGAGAGGTGTATAGTGGATGAAAGTAGGCTCTAACATATTACCCATGAATCAACAGAGAGATGTATGACCCCAAAAGGAAGTAGATCAAGTCATGAAGTAGATCAAGTAATGAAGGTTCAACTGAAGAGACTGCAAATGTGTTCCAATTGTACACATTCAGTACCAGGGTTTCCAGCTCATTTTATAGATGAGGAAACTGAGGCAAACAGGGTTGAATGACTTGTCCAAGGTCACACACCTAATAAGTATCTGAGGTCAGATCTGAACTCGTGAAGAGTCTTCCTGACTTCAGGTCCAGCACTGAGCCACCTAGCTGCTTATACAATCGCATATTGATGAGATCACAGAAAATACAAGTACTAATGATATCTAACATTTATATAATGCTTTAAAGTTTGCAAAACACTTCATTTTGATAATTACTTTCTCTGGAACAAAGATGATTAATAAAGGATCTTATGGGACAGCTAGATGGCGCAGTGGATAAAGCACCGGCCCTGGATTCAGGAGTACCTGAGTTCAAATCTGGCCTCAGACACTTGACACTTATTAGCTGTGTGACCTTGGGCAAGTCACTTAACCCCCATTGCCCCACAAAATTGAAAAAATAAATAAATAAAGGATCTTATTCTTATCTAAGTAGAAGGAGGTTTCTTCTAAGGACCTGTACTATTTTATCAGCTATGAGGAAACAGAGTTCAAAGGAAATTCATTTAATACTTGTGCAATGCTCATGTGAAAGGAGGTCAGTGCATTCATCAGCTGTAAGCTTCCAGCTGGCAGAAAAGACTGGTTGCCAAGCTTAGCCTTTATATGATCCCACACTTTGCACTGGCAAGAGAATGTCAGGAGGAACTCCAACAGAATGGTCTATTTTGGGGACTTCATGTGTGCCACTATAGTTTTTCATTCTATGCCAAACCTGGCCCATATGAGTATATGTATTCAGTTCCTTACTCTAGCTGATAAAAAACCCTTTATGACTATAAATAACACCAGAGTTTGGCCACATACTTTTATTCTAACAGACTTTCTTGGATATTGATGAGTTGCTGATGTGTGAAAAAGATTCCAGTCTTGGGGTAATCAATTTTAAAGGTTGTTTTTTAATGATTTGTGACTAACTATTAAAGTGATGCTTTTCATTAATTCAAGATAATTTTTGTTTAAAAAAGGCAGTGGAGGGGCAGCTAGGTGGTGCAGTGGATAGAGCACCGGCCCTGGAGTCAGGAGTACCTGAGTTCAAATCCAACCTCAGACACTTAACACTTACTAGCTGTGTGACCCTGGGCAAGTCACTTAACCCCAATTGCCTCACTTAAAAAAGAAGTAAAAAAAGGCAGTGGAATAGGGAAGGTAAAGTACTTCAAGTTTGACACAATTTTCAGGAATTAGGGAAGGTATTGGAGGCTAAATGTTTAAGCAATAAAATATTACTTCTAAATGAACTTTTTATCTAATCAGAGAAAATATAGCTTCTCTCACACTCAATGAGTGTTCAAATGTTGTGTCTTTCCCCATTTTACAAACTCAGAATCTGAGATACTGCACTGTAGGTGTGTCTCAATCTTTTTTTTTTTTAATTTTTTTTTTTTTTTAGTGAGGCAATTGGGGTTAAGTGACTTGCCCAGGGTCACAAAGCTAGTAAGTGTTAAGTTTCTGAGGTCGGATTTGAACTCAGGTACCCCCGACTCCAGGGCCGGTGCTCTATCCACTGCACCACCTAGCTGCCCCGGTGTGTCTCAATCTTATACAGAACTTTTCAAAAAGGAAACTCCATCTCCCAGTGCAAATCAGCACGTTCTCTGCAAATTATAATCTTACAGTGACCTAGGCTACCATGAGATCAAGTGACTTGCCCTAAGTCACACAGCAAGTACAGATAAGGGGTCTCTAATGAATTTTTCTGAATATTTTCAATGGTGGCATCTCCTCCTCCTTTGTGACTGGATCTGGTTTTTTGTTTATTTATTTGTTTTACCAAAACCAAAAGTCATTTGGAACCATGTTTGGTGAGTAAGGTGGGTGATCAAAGTGAGCATCATCACTTTTGTCCAATGACCTCCTCATTTTGATTGATGACACCACTGTTTTCTAGTTACCCAGGGTCACAACATCATTAATAATAATAATAGCTAGCTAGCATTCACATGGTGCCTAGTGTGTGCCCAGTGCTGTGCTAAGGATTTTACAAAGATTGCCTCATTTGATCTTCACAATAACTCTGGGAGGCAGGTGCTACTATTAGCCCCATTTCACGGATGAGAAAACAGAGGCTAAGAATATCACAGAGGTTGTGACTTGGCCAGGACCACACATCTAGTAAGTGTGTAAGCCCAGATTTGAACTTGTGTTCCTCACTCTAGGCTCACAGCTCAATCTACTAAGCTATCTAATCATCCTTAACTCTTCCCTTTCCTTCACTTCCCCTATCCAATTAATTTCTAAAACATCTTTAATTCCATCCTCACAAAGTTTGAGAGGCAGTGTGGCTTGGTAGATAGAGAGCTAGTCATGATGACTCCTGCCTCTGACACATACTGGCCATGTGACCCCAACCAAGTTACTTAACCTCAGTGCTTAGGACAACTGTCTAAGACTATAAGTAGCAGAGAAGGTGCCAGCCTATATTGGTAGAGGGAATTTCCTCATCTGGAAATTCTGAGATCAGTTAAATTACTGGTCTGGTCCCTAACCCCTATACTAGTTGGTCTCCTCCTCCCTGTCTAATCTATCTCCAATACAATTGCCAATTTGATAACCTCAAAACACAGGTAATAATAATAACGTCACTTTACATCTGAGTCTCATTTGATCCTCACAATCCTTGTGTGTGGGTGTTACTATTAACTTGATTTTATAGATGAGGATACTGAGACTCAAAAAGGTTAAGTGATTTGCCTATGGTCACATAGTTGGTAGCTATCAGAGAAAGGATTCGAACCCATATCTCTTCTGACTTCCTGTCTTTTTCTCTTCCTACTACATCACACTCTCTCTGACTAGGCTGTTTCCCTACCCTAACAGCTTCAGTGGCTCCCTATTGCCTCTAGAATGGAATACAAATCCTCAACTTGTCATTGAAAGAACTCCCTAGTATAGAACCTGTCTACTTTTGTGCTTTAATTCACATGACTCTTTTTCATACACATACAATATCTCCTAGTGAAACTGACCCATTAGTACCATAGTGTCAAACTTAAGTAGAAATGGATCCCTGTGGCCACATATTGACTTAGAAAACCACAAATTAATGTTATCCAGGTTGTATTGTATTTTTTATTTGTTAAACATTTCCCAACTACATTTTAATCTAGTTTTAATCTAGCACAATTGGGAGCTTTTGTGGGCCCATGGACTTTGATTTGGCACCTCAGAATTAGTAATTTTCTATAAGACATTCCATCTCTGATCTTTGTGCCTTTTTCCAGGTTGTACTCCATGTCAGGAATACTTTATCTCCTTACCAATGCCCCATAAATCTTGGATTCCCTTCAAAGCACAGCTCATGGGCTACCTCTCTTGTTCCCCAATGCTGTTGTTCATCTGTTCGAGAAGTCATTTGCATGGCTTTGCATATGCTTTGCATTCATTTATCTGTGTCCATGTCATGTCCCCCCAGTAGAATGTAAGCTCTTTGAGGGCAAATACTATTTTGTTCTTGGTTTTGTATCTGCAGCACCTAGCACAGTGTACGTGGTACGCAGTAGGCACTTAATAAATGTCATTGAATTTAAAAGGATGTATAACTATAAAGTAGTGAGGTGGGCTTTTTTATATGATTTATATGATTGGCTCCTAGTGAGGCTATAGCCTCTAGAGGTGGTTTCGAAGAGGATAGCAATCCTTTAAATATGTCCTGGTATGTTTATTTAAAACTCCATAGCGTTGCTTTACAGTCACATGTCATGTACATGTCTTCATGCAGACTATTTCTTTGCATTTTGGTTTTCCAATTGTTAAATGGGCAAAGTGATCCTTGGCTGTTCTGCCGTCACTGGAATTAATGAGATAATGTGTGTGGAAAGCCTACATTTCTTTGGCAGAAAAACAAGGCCTTAAAAAACCCACATATAGATATATCACCCTTTATTTCTCCATATCTCATCTGAGACTGCCAGAAAGATGACATGCAGAATTAATTATTGTGGTGCAATGTCTACAATCAAAATTATAACACATACATAGGCAACTTTTACTGGCAAAATCTGGGCTATTTCTTTTACTGAAATCTGCCTTTTAATTTAGTAGAGTCAGACATGTAAAGGAGACAAAGATGCATTAAAATAATGTGTATGGGGCTCTGTGGCCCTTAAAGCCTATACAAGTGTCTATTATTATCATTACTCTGTTATTTGTGAGTGATTTAATGCAATTTAATTTGATATGCATTTAATAAGCACCTAGTATGTGCCAAACACTATGCTAGGCTCTGGGCATGCAAAGACAAAAATGACACAGTCTTTAGCCTCAGGAAGCTGACATTCTCAGGGAAGGAAAGTTGGGTACAACATACATACAGATAAATAAATACAAGACAGATAAAATAAATGTAAATAAATTTCCATTTAACGAATATAAAATGAACTCTAAACCTAAATATATCATGGTTTCAAATACTGAGCATAATTTACTAAAATTTATTGAGTCAAAAGTCAGTGTTAAAGCCTGTATTATATACTTAAAGACTTCAAGTGTTATATTTGTATTCTTAGTGCCTAATACAGAGCTTGATACATAATAAGTGGCTAATAAATGCTTATTGATTGATTGATTGGTTGTTATATATTAGCCATAATGCAAATGTGCAGGTTTAAATGAAATATTTATTGGAGAAAACTGACTTTCAAAAACTTTTATTTTCCTTCACCATGCCTTTAAACCTTTGAAATTGAGGCCTCTTAAACAGGAATTTAATTAAAAAATCACCAGTTGGGTGAAAGTCACATGCACAGTATATATTTTATTTTCTAGATCATTAGGCATAGCAAGATCCTCCTTACAATTGGAGCACAAACATGCAGGGGAGCAGGAGGAAACTAGAAAATTAAGTGAATATGTGCATTGTTAAGCAATGAAGAGCTGAAAGGAGTGAGGTCCTCTAGGGTGGAGAGGACTTCTATGTTTGAGAGTGAGGTCATTGCCCATTTATTATCCTCATCAGGGTAGCTTTGAAAAAGGGTGTGGATGAAAAATTTTAAAAGACAAACTAGGAATATTTTCTAAAGGAGTTAAGCATGCTAAACAATATTGTGGTCTAATTCTTCCTGAAGGGGCTTGTTCTGGACCAGCTTAGAGTGCTGAGTATGGAATCCCCCATCCACTATATACTGATATACTATAGACTGATTCTGACTACAAATGTCAGTTCACAGAAATGTGAACTTAGCCAGATGCATTTGGAAATAGACTCAAAATTACCTAATCAAGCTGTTGACCCAATCGTTCACTTTTAACAACAATAATTTATGATAGCCCTCCCAAAGAAAACATCAGTGGCTTTGAATAATGAAGATACTGTGAATAAGTAATCTCAGCATTATGAAGTGTTTCAGTATTTGTAGGGATCAGTCATTACCTACCTACCTACCTACCCAGGTGCTTCCAACTTGAGAGAAGTACATAGACTGGGGACCTCTTAAGTAAATTCATTTCTTGAGAGGATACTAAATGCAGAATGATGTTTTGTCCAAAAAGTATAGTGATGTTTTGACTCCTTTATTCTCATAGGGAACAGGATGGCACAGAAACTGAAATCTACAAACAATACTCTGTAACGATTGGAATAACGCCACCTGCTGGATACTTACTGTAGAAGAGTTCTGCCCATGAAGCGAAGGTCTTTGAGGGCAAGACCAGGAGTCTTTTCTTTGGCGGGAGGAAATGACGCGGACTAGTGGGAGGAGGAAGGAAGAGACTGGCGCTGACTCTGGGCCTCTTTCCTGTGGACGCTGGCGGAGAAGGGAGCTAGAAATGTGCTCTCCCTTTAATAGATAGGAATCTAGGCCTTTCTCTCTCTTTACCAAATTCTTATTCTCCTTAATAAATGCTTAAAAGTCTAACTCTTGCTAAAGCTTATAATTTATTGGCGACCACTCATTAGATATTTTAGACAGTTTAGCTAGAATTTTAGCCTTAACAACTCAAAGTCCTTCTTAAATACCATTTTCAACCTCTTCTCCTACCTCCTCTATCAATCAGCAACTTGGGTCTGAAGATTTCTTCAGACCCCAACACAACCTCTAGCAACCACAGCAACAAAAATAAATAGCCAAAAGGGAAGCAAGAAGAGCAAAAGAATAGCCCTAGAGTTAAAACTTTAAAAAGCAACCCTTTAAACACTAATGCATTGTTGATGGAGTTGTGAACTGATCCAACCATTCAGGACAGCAATTTGGGAATATGACTAATGAGTTATAAAACTGTACATATTTTTTGACCCAACAATACCAGTGCTAGGTTTGTTTCCTAAAGAGATTTTTTAAAAACAAAGGGGAAAAAAATGAAGGGAAAGGGGGCAGCTAGGTGGCGCAATGGATAAAACACTGGCCCTGGATTCAGGAGGATCTAAATTCAAATCTGGCCTCAGACACTTGACATGTATGAACTATGTGACCCTGAGCAAGTCACTTAACCCTCATTGCCCCGCAAAAACTTTGTACAAAAACCATTTATAGCAGCTTTTTTTGTGGTAGCAAAGAATTGGAAAATGAGGGGATGCCCATCAACTAGGGAATGGATGAACAACTTGTGGTATAAGATTGTGATGGAATACTATTGTGCTATAAGAAATGATGAGCAGGATGCTTTCAGAAAAACCTGGGAAGACTTACATGAACTGATGCAAAGTGAAATGAGCACAACCAGGAGAATATTGTACACAGTAACAGCAATACTGTAAGCTGATCAACTCTGAATGACTTAGCTATTCTTTTTTTTTTCTTTTTCTTTTTCTTTTCTTTTTAGTGAGGCAATTGGGGTTAAGTGACTTGCCCAGGGTCAAACAGCTAGTAAGTGTTAAGTGTCTGAGGCGGATTTGAACTCAGGTACTGCTGACTCCAGGGCCGGTGCTCTATCCACTGTGCCACCTAGTTGCCCTTTAGCTATTCTCAGCAATACAATGATCTAAGACAATTTTGAAGGACTCATGATGAAAATTGCTGTCTCCACAGAAAGAACTGATGGTGTCTGAGAACAGATCAAAGCATATTTTCACTTTCTTCATTTTTTTCATGGTTTTTTTGCCCTGTTTTCTTTCACAACATGACAAATATGGAAATATGGTTTGCATGATTACACATGTATATTATATAAAATTGCTTACTGTCTCAGGGAGAGAGAGCAAAAAAGGAGGGAAGGAGAGAATTTAGGACTCAAAATTTTAAAAAATGAATGTTAAAATCATGTTTACATACAACTGGGAATATATATATATATATATATATATATATATATATATATATATATATATATATATATATATGTTAATTAAAATCAGCCCTTTAACCATTATTCACCAGGAAATGGACCATGTTTCCATTCCTGTTGCAGCATAGGAGTTACTTGAGTAGTATTTATATTTGCCAGAATAGGAAAAAAAGACCTTTTCACTTTCTTAGTCAATGATCACCTCTATACAGATAATTCACCAACTCATATCCCCATTCTCAATCTCTGCTTTAAAAATAAATCATGCAAATATTTTGTGCAAGGCAATTTCTCTCTCTTTAAGTAATACACAAATAATTATGCCCACTACTAGCTGTAATTAGGTAAATCAAGTTTCCATGGCTGATTTGGCCCAATAAGGTCATATAAATGCAGTTGGCCAACAGCAAGCCCTATATATTGTTAGTTCCAGAAAACCTAGGTGGAGGCAAATGGTAATATGTGTCTGACTGTGTCAATGTTGACTGTGCTGGTTGTGAGCCTCTTGAGGGACTGTCTGCTTTACTTTGCTTTGTATACAATCTAGCACCATGTCAAATGAACACTTCATAAATGCTATTTTATGATGTAAAAATAAGCAATCATAAAAAAGGGCTCAGGGCTGAAAGAAGGAAGAAAACAGGACCTGGAAAGTTCTCTCTTCCCCCTTCCCCCAAACCACACACACATATGAAATCTCAATCATGCTCCCCAAACCAGATCATGTTCCTTCCCCTCCAGTCTAGTCTGCTTTGAACTTGAGAGAGGGGGAAGATTGGATAGAGAAAAAGAAAAGAAAGGAATATAGCTTGGTATAATGAAAAGACCATTGGTTTTCAGAATTTAAAGACCTGCATTTAAATCATGGCTCTAACACAGAATCAAATGAGATATTTGTAAAGTGCTTAGCACATTGCCTGGCACATCGTAAATACTTAATAAATACTTGTTCCCTTCTCTCCTCTACCCTTCCCTTGTTCAGCTATGTGATTGCAGGAAATTGGTTTAACCTCAATAAGCTTCAATTCCCTTCTCTGTAAAATGGGGATCTTACCGCTTGTGTTATCTACCTCAGAGGGTCCTTAACTTTGTAAAGCCTGCATAAATGTTAGTTATCATTAAAATGGAGGACCAAAATGGAAGAAATGCTCTGGAGCAGCTTGAGACATTTAAAATCAGGAAGTGGAATTAAGACTGTCAAAACATGGAGTTATTTCATTCAATTCCTTCTCTCCTTTCCATACCACCCCCATTTCAAAGGCTTACTATTATTCATAAATATAAAGACTTTTAGAGGTAAGAGAGTAGATGTTCCTTTTTAGTAACATAGAAAGTTCATGTGTTGGACTTTGGAGTTGACCTAGGATAGTGTCCTGCATATATTAGGTTCTTAATAAATATTTGTTAAATTATTATTGAGGTAACTGCTGTTCAGAGAAGTCACAAAATTGGTTGCTGATCAGGAAATAGAACTCACAACACTTGATCGACCATTATTTCCACTACACCTCATGACTTCCCTATGCTTTCTCTTTCTTTCTGTTTTCTTTTTCTTTTTGTCTTTCTTTCTTTCTTTCTTTCTTTCTTTCTTTCTTTCTTTCTTTCTTTCTTTCTTTCTTTCTTTCCCTTCCTTCCTTCCTTCCTTCCTTCCTTCCTTTCTTTTTTTTTGCAGGGCAATGAGGATTAAGTGACATGCCCAGGGTCACACAGCTAGTAAATGTCAAGTGTCTGAGACTGGATTTGAACTCAGGTCTTCCTGAATCCAGGGCCATTGCTTTATCCAGTGTGCCACCTAGCTGCCCCCCTCCCATGTCTTCTCTCTATTTTTCCTTCACAAGATTTAGATATCCAACTAAGAAAGCAAAAGGTGATTTCCAAATGGTCAGAATCATCAGCTCAGCCTAAAATCTGAAAAAAAGAAACTAATGAGAATATGTAGCAGAATAGGCAAGTAGCCCAGTGGATAGAGTCAGGAAGGTCTGAGTTCAAATGTGGCTCAGATGCGTAGAAGCTATGTGTTCCTATGAAACTCACATAACTTCTCCCTGCTTCCGTTTCCTCAACTATAAAATGGTCATAGTAATAGTACTTATGTCTCAGCATTGTTGTAAGGATATACGGAGATAGTGGATAGAGTACAAAACCTGAAATCAAGAAGACCTCAGTAAATCTGACCTCAGACACTTACTACCTGTGTGATCCTGCGCAAAGAATTTAATCCTCCTTGCCTTAGTTTCCTTATCTGTAAAATTGGGGTAATTATCACACCTGCCTCACCAGTTGTGAGGATAAAATGAAATAATATTTGTAAATGTTTTGTAAATCTTAAAGAACTAAGTAAATATCCTTATTGTTGTTGTTTTTACTATAGTACTTAACATAGTGCTTGGCACATAGACAGTGCTTAATAAATACTTGTTTCCTTCCTTCAGAGAGAACTTTGTAATCCATGTTCACCATCAATTCTCTTAATGATGCTCAAAGCCAAGAAAGGGCCAGCTCTTTTCTGTATTATATTGGCTCTTCTGTGTTAACAGTAGCTTTTGAAAAATGTGTTTCTTCCAGTAAAAGAAGCAGATGTGATTTGGAGAACGATCGGCAGCAGATGTGCTAAGCACAAAAGTGTTTTTCTTCTTCTATCCAGTATTTATTATTATTTTTTGGAAACAGAAGTATACGTTAACTCACAAAATGGGAGTTTTTATCACTGTTACAAGAGCACAATTCATAAATCTCTGAAACATATACAGTATCAAAGACTATCTCTATCCCTCTCATCTTATCTTTCTGCTTCTTAAGAAAATGGAGTGCTAAAGAGGCCTTCAAACCTTGGCTTTCAGCACAGGGATATTAGTGATGGAAAAGAATGATTTATCCAGGTCCTCTCACTTTGTACGACGCTCATGGGAATAAGAGATTCTCTTCTAAAAGCTGCAGTAATTCTTTCAGAATACTCCTAAATGAGTGCTGTCAACAAACCCTTCAGAAGCCTGAAAGTACAATTAAGTGTGCTAAATATCCTGGAAGGATAGATTTAGCCTGGACCTTTAAAGGGGTGTGACAGTGGGAGAAGCCCCTGTTCATATTTATCTGGTGGTAGAACATATATAGGTCGGAGATGCCCAATCCCTTTCTTTTCTTCTGTCCCATATTTTCTCCCTTCTCTCATTCATGTCATTCTCACTACCTGCTGCCTTTTTGGTAGCCCTATTTTACTCAAGCTAGATCCTGACCAGGAAGGGGCAAAGGAACAGCTCTGGCAGAGAAGGCCCAGCCTGTAATGTCGAGACTTATTTAACTTATTCCTAGGAAAGAATATATATTCTAGATGCCCTGAATCAGTTGCCAGTGTGTTGAACTGCCTTATGGCAAGGGACAAATTGAGAATTTTACCAATAGAACTGAGTTTGTTTTTTTTTTCCCCCAAATGTCCCTAATCAAATGTGGTCTACATTTTTATATACAGTCAAGTATTTCTCACCAATTCAATTCAATTCAATTCAAAAATTATTAAGCAACTACTTTGTGAGAGGCACTGTGTAAGACATTGGTGATCTAAAGATAAAACTAAAACATTACCTGCCCTCAAGGACCTTATCTTCTACTGTAATCATCAAAGGTACAGCTCATTATAGCTCATTAGCTAAAAGTCAAATTCTGATGTTGAAGGTGGAAATTTATATTCAAATAATTTAATTTCCTTTTCATAATATTTTAAAATGCTAAATGTACTCTCATCTAGATCTGTTTTTTGTATGTAGCAGATTTTTTCCATCATCATGAAAGTATTTTATGGTAGGTCTCATGTACATTAGTTATTTAGGGTATATAAATAGAAATGAACAAAACACAAAAATTTAAAACAAAAAAGTATCTGTTTTTCATGATACACAAGGTATTGAGTTGGGTCAAATGATGAAAATGATTAACTGGAAATTGCTTTACGGTATAATCATGCATAACGATAAAAATTTTGTATATTGGAAACTATTTTAATGATTACTACTAGTGACAGTATTCTGGCTAAACAGAGCTCCAGCCTGTAAACTATTTAAAAAGATTTAAATACTGGGTATCAGTAAACATGGTCAGACATTAGAGATTGCATGGCTCCTTAGCCTAGTAAAACATTAGACAGTTGAAATCTCTGTAAGACTATTTCCCAGTGTTACCTCCATTACCTAGAGGGATATATTAGTCATTATGAATAATGAAATCATCTTACATAAATAACACCTTATTCCCCACCCCAACAATTCAGAATAGTTCACTATGCAACATTCTCCATTTTCTTCAAGTGCATTGCTGAGTTCTACTCTACTCAACCTTTTTAGATAGGAGATAAGAATAGTTAAAGGATATAAGAAGTGGCATGCTATGAATATGTGAATTAGACTTGTTCTATTTTCTTATCAAAACAGATATGCAAGGTTATTGATTGCTTATGCTCTGTGTATTTTTGCCAACTCTTTTATATTACAATAATTTGCTTCTTTAAAACAATGATTTTATTGAATAGTTTTTCTGGATCTATTAAAAACACATTGCACTGCATATATCATTGAGAGAAACCCTTAAAATCCAAACTCAAGATATTATTCGAAAGGAAAGGATTAAAATCCATGTTAATAAACACTGTGATCTGTGACTCTAAGACCTAATAGAAATCTGAGGAAGATGGATGAAAATCAGGAATGGGTCTGAAGGACTATAGCCATTCTTTCCCCTCTTTTCAGATTGCACCCAGTTTGCTATCCACTCCTTCTTGGTGTGGTGCTACCTCTGGGAGTCAAGGGACAAGGTTTTAAGTACTGACTCTAATGCTTATTATGGTACCTAAGTTCTTTGGGTTACCTCATCTATAAAATGAGTCTGCAGAAAGCAGTCATATCTTGTTCAAGGCACATGAGCTTGTTCCTGAGTGAGAATAATAGTTCTTTCCTCCCAGAAATCTGTTGGCATTCCCTTAGCCAGTGAAATGGCAAATAGGAGAAGGGAGTAGGAAGATAAATGGCAAATTCCTGATGCTGAAATGTGGGAAATACTCGCAAATGTAGGCCAAACTGGATTTTTCAAAACAATAGTAAAAGCAACAAACTTCTAAGTATTTAGAAAGTTTGAGGGTTGGGTATGAGAGAATTGTTCTTGTTTATTTTATTTTCAACTTAATTCAGTTCAATTAAGCAAAGATTTCTTAAGTGCCTATTCAGTATCAAGCATAATGCAAAGTGCAAGAGGTATACAATAAAAAATAATAGTCTTGGGCAGCTAGGTGGCGCAATGGATGGAGCACCGGCCCTGGAGTCAGGAGTACCTGAGTTCAAATTTGGCCTCAGACACTTAACACTTACTAGCTGTGTGACCCTGGGCAAGTCACTTAACCCCAACTGCCTCACTAAAAAAAAATAAAAAAATAAAAAATAATAATAGTCTTTGCTCTCAAGGATCATGCATTTTAAGGTACACAATGTTCTGATTAACTGAGACAAAATATCACATAATTAGAATATGACAAAATAGACTCAACATTAGATAGTTTACACCAGTATTCCTTTTGTTTAAAATATGACACAGTTATAATTATGGACAACGATTATTGAATGTATGAGATTTCTATAGAGTAAAAAACTAGGTTGTGACTCAAGAGTAGGGGTAATATTTTAGACTTCATTTAATCTCATATCTAGGGCAGCCAGGTGATGCAGTAGATAGAGCACTGGCCTTGGAATCAGGAAGACTCGTTTTTTTGAGTTCAAATCTGGCCTTCATTGTGTGACTCTGGGCAAGTCACTTAACCATATTTTCCTCAGTTCGTCATCTATAAAATGAGATGGAGAAGGACATGGCAAACGGCTTCATTATTTTTTCCAAGAAAACCCCAAATGGGTCATGAAGAGTTGGACACAACTGAAAAACGACTGCTATCTCTCTCTCTCTTTCTCCCTCTCCCTCTCCCTCTCTCTCTCTCTCTCTCTCTCTCTCTCTCTCTCTCTCTCTCTCTCTCTCTCTCTCTCTCTCTCTCTCTCTCTCTCCTCATATCTCCAGTCTAGATCTCCAGTGCTCCAACCCTGCCATAACACAATGTGTTTCATAAGTAATTGTGGATTTGTTGGCTAAAGATACCTTCCTTTAATGAGATTCATTTATATAAGGAGAAAAACTACATTTACTCATCTGTGACATGAGGGAGTTGGATCAAATAATCTCTCAGGCCACTTCTAGCTCTAAGAATCTAGGTCCCTCATGTATATTGTAATGTAGCAGAGGACTGGCATGCCACTACCACAGGGACACAGATGTTTTCCCCTATTTTTTTGGAGCAACTCAGAGTTTTAGGGAATTTGGCTAGTTGTATCCTCTTTGTACTTCTTTTAGCATGGACATGTAATTGAATGACTTATTCCAATTTCTCTTTATAAATAAAGCAGTAAATTCCATTGTGGTTACTAGCCAGAGAAAATGGCTGATGATCCCAATTTCAAAAGTGCAGTTAAAATATTGCATATTTGGAAGAGTCTTTTCTAACCATTATTCCTCTTTATATCCTTTGAATGATATTAAATAGTTCTATGTCTCTATCTCTGTTTCTGTCTTTCTATACACCCACACCTCTTTATCTATCTTTCTGTGTTTCTCTCTTTTCCATCTGTCACTCCTTCGTATTTTCTATCCCTCCAATACTATTAGGTTGCAATCACAGAACACTTCTTAAATTGATTGTGAATATCTAATCTCTGTATGAAATGGAGACACACAGTCAAAAATTATAAAAGGAGTGAGTTGATTTTTTTTCCCCAGAGCAAATCTCCAAGATCCCTTTGAAACTATCAATTCAAATATTTTTTGTCTCATGAATAAAATCCTTTACCTCCTGAAATGATGCTCAGCAAATCAAATCTAAAACTTAATCACATGTTGCTCTCTTTCTGTTTTATAAGAGCTTGACTTTCAGAAACTATCCTGCTTTCTAACAATACAGTCCATTTTGAAAATCTCTTTGGCCTGACTATTTCTACTGACTTTTCATCAATTAAATTGAAATATCTCCATGACTTCTGCCACCAGTCTTCTAAATGTTATTTTTTTGTTTGTTTTTTGGTTTTTTTGGGTTTTTTTTTGCGGGGCAATGGGGGTTAAGTGACTTGCCCAAGGTCACACAGCTAGTGTCAAGTGTCTGAAGCCGGATTTGAACTCAGGTACTCCTGAATCCAGGGCCAGTGCTCTATCCACTGTGCTATCTAGCTGCCCCCTTAAGTGTTTTTTTTTTAAAAGAATGAGAGTCCATGGAACTTAGTCCCTTCATTCCATAAAGCATGGGGCAAGAGGATTTATGTTTGGGAGAATCATAAGATTATAGAACTTAGAGTTGGAACAGACCTCAGCTAGTCAAATCCTTTTATTTTACAGATGAGGAAACCAAGGATGAGAGAGTTTAAGTGATTGTTCCAAGGTCACATGGTATCTATTTTATCACTTTCACACACATTAACATTGGTGATAGACTGCAGTCTATTTACACTATTTCCATCTATTATACATTCCTCCATTGCCCTTTGGGGTACCAGGGCTTGGGGTTCTTTTGAAATTGTGGTGTTCTGTGAGTTATAGCCAAACATCACTAGAAGGACATCATAAGTGGCTCAGTAGTATTCTGAGAGTTGATACAATAAGTACAATGTCATCTGTAGGCTGGAGCATCACATCTCTAAAGAATCTTCTTCCTTTTAGTCTGTGGTCATGACATCCTACATGAATGTGAGTGCATATTTGGTGAGTATATCTCATTTGTTTGTTTGTTTCTTTGTTTGTTTGTTTTTGAGGGCCAATGGGGGTTAAGTGACTTGCCCAGGGTCGCACAGCTAGTGTCAAGTGTCTGAGGCCGGATTTGAACTCAGGTACTCCTGAATCCAGGGCTGGTGCTTTATCCACTGTGCCACCTAGCTGCCCCCTCTCATTTTTTGATAATAATAATCCAAGGATCATCAAACAGTCCTCTCTGGGGTTCTATCTATCAAGTAATCTTATAGGCTCTTTACATATTCACAGGAGTCACCTTGGAGGAGGAAAGCCATTAAGGTGGGATTTTGCCTTATTGAATCACATGATGTTTTGTAATTGAGAAACAGAAATCAAAAGGATTTTGTGTCATCTGTATCTTTTAGTCAAAATGTGTGTCTCTGACAAAGTGGTCTGCTATAGAATTTTTGAAAGGATGAATATTCCCTTCACTTATTTTCATCAAAGATATCCTCAATATACATGGAGATATTCTCATTACAGTGATTATGACAAGCAAAAATAGCTCTCTAACAAAGGTAAGTCATTAAGCTTGTCCCAGGCCACTCAGCCTCCCTTACCACCTTTTGTTCCCATGAAACAATGGTGGCACCAGTGGCTATCTCTGTAGAAATGGGAAAGATTTAGAGTTGCTTTTACAGATACAAGGAGATGTGACCAGTGCTTCTGTAACAACCATTGCTACTGTGTGTGGTGGGGGAAACTATCTTCTCTTCCTAGATTCTCCTCTTCTACCCTTCAAAATTCTCAAATAAATCTAGTGTTCCTTGTTACCCTCCAAGAGATTAAAGATTAAATCTTTGCTTGAGGATCTTTTAGGAACCTTACATAGGCTCCAAACATCACAAATTGTAGTCTAAATCTTTAATCTGGAGGGAGGTATTTGTTTTAAAAAATATTTTCACATATACCTTTTAATTTCCTTAGATTATTACATAACTTTATTAATTCCTCAATAATGTAAATTTCTAACAAAATTTTAGCCATATTATTTTTTCTATAGCCTATCATAATTTTACAACTGAGTTAAAAATAAAAAATTTCCGCTTATCTTTAATAAAAAAACCTTGTTGCTTTCTATAATTAGAATTAATATTTCTGGTTATTCATAGCATATAAGAAAAAATTAATGAGTCTAGTAAATTACATTCACGAATAATCACAAACTTCATTTTAGCAATTGATGTCAACTTTTTCCTCTATAAACTTTTAAAAATATTAATGAATGATTGATTTTACATGTTCTCTCTTCCTAGCCTGTCCTTCCAAGAGGTTTTGGTAGTGAAAAATAGCAAACAAAAAAAGGATAATCAACAAATGGTTTTATCTTTTTGGGAGTTTTTTGGTTACACAATGATTGACCGAATTCTCATTTTAGCAATTATAGGATGATGTTGAATTTAATAACAGAGTTTATAAATTTGGCAACCAAAATTTAATCTAGTATATGATGAGGTACTTGAAAATTTTCCACTTAGTAATAAACCACAATTAAAATTTAATTCAGCTTTTTATGAAACAAATGTAGGCAAAGCACTTGCAAATAAAGCAATCCAAATTTACTTAACCTGAAATGATGACTCCAGAGTTCATCCTTCCAGATTTAATGAGACTGCAGAGTTGCTGATATGGGGGTGGGGGGGTGGGGCTCGGATGTTCTAGTTGTCTTAAAAGCTCAAAACATGCAACTGCATAGCCTTGAACCTAATCTCATATTTCTCAAATGCTTAAGAATTGTTAGAAGATTGGATACATCATCATGACTACTTCTTTGTGTTGTAACCTTCATCATGGTATCAGTTTGAAGTGAAATTAGAATATCCTAGCGGGATTAAACATAAAAGAGAGTTGGGGATTAGAATTTTAAATGAAACCTACTGGGAAAAAGACCATACCACTGCTCTTGACCTTCTCCTGATGATGCCTATTGTCAGTTGTGCCTAGTCAAGTGTCTAAAGGAATCCCCATCAGTTCACACCAGATTTATCCTTTTGCCCCTTGAACAGGTGCCCTGTTACTATAAGCACAGATATCACTAATCATTAGCCATCTACCCAAAATGTGCAATTGAATACAATGCTACCACAATATCAATAAAGCTAAATATTAAGATTAAAATGACTTGTAAGTGGATGGGAGTGAATACAGAAGAGAATATATAGGCAAATCTTTGGCATACTTATCCCTCATGGAAATTGTCTGATATTTTTTCTTTAAATCACCTCAACTAAGAATATTAAGTTACTAAATTCAATTCAATTAAATCACAATTTATAAAACAAACTTTATGCAAGGCACCGGCTTAGACACTAAAGATACAAAATAAAATGGAGAATCACCTTGGACCTCAAGGAGATTATATTATACTGGAAGCAACCTTCTACCTCAGAAGATCATTTTAGACTGTGATCTGATTGTCATTCTGCAAAGTATTCTGCACACAGTTGAATATAATTAAATGTCAATTGATTTTTTTTTCTTCTGATCAATAAACGCAACAGTGGAAAAAGTGGCTTTAAGTAGACAATACTGAAGTTTAAGCAAGTCACTCACAAAAGATTTAGGTATTCCTGGGAATATATCTTATTACACTTTTACAGTACATTCTAGCTAATGTTGAACTAGCTAGAGAGTACTTAATAAATATTGAACAAATGATAACAGATTAATTAGAAATCTGCCTCTAAACCATTATGGGAATAGTTTATAGTAAAAAAGTTTTTCTTTTAAAGAAATTAACCATTTCTATATAACCAGAACATGTCAAAAATAAGAAAGTTAAATTATGTTGAAATAAAATATGATAATTTTTACTGTAATATCATATGATACTGTTATATATTAAAATTTCAAATTACAATATGTGATTCAAGTTGCATCAAAATATTTATAGTAACACTTTATGAGAGTAACAAAACACTGGAAACAAAGTTAGATGCCCCTCAATTAAGAATTGGCTAAACAAATTGTGGTACATAAATATAATGAAATATGTGTGCTGTAAGAAATTACAAAAATAATAGAAGCATGAAAAGATTTGCATGAACGGATTCAAAAAGAAGTAAGCAGATTCAGGAAAACAACAAACACAATGACTAGAGTAGTTTAAAAAGAAGGAACAACCACAAAACAATAGAAGATGAATGCTGTAAAAATATGAAGAACAAGTTTGATCTCAAAGAAGGTATATAAGAAGAGATGTCTCCTACCTCTTTCCAGAGTAGGTTGGGAGAGGGGAATCTACAGGTGTGGAAGATTACATGTAATACTCCAGTATTCTTTTGAATTTTGGTTTTTCAGACCTTTTTTCCTCTCCTTTTAAAAAATGCTTTCTTTTAAGGAATGGTTGTATGGGAGAGGGAAGAAAGAGATGAGTTATGAAGGATATTTAAGCATATAAAAGTGAAAGATATCAATAAGATCGATTTAAAAGACATAGGATTCCATATTCACTAATTATGCCACTTAAACTTTATACCATGTAATTGTTTATTAATAATATTAACTTTTAAAAAGCCTTTCCATAGTGGATTGTGTATGGAATATGCATATTCCTGAAATATATTTCTGAAATTTCTTATGGGTATTGTGAATATTAAAAGACAATGTAAACATTTAAAAAATTTCTAACATATAAAATAATTATAATTTCACTTTATCTTGATCTTTACTGCTTGCAAAGGACTTTTAAAAAATATCTGACCCTCATAAAAACCTGAAAAAGTATGTAATGCAAATATCATTGTCCTAATTTTGAAGATAAGGAAACTAAAACTCTCAGGTTGTGAATTGCCCATAGACATAAATCTAGGAAATATTAGTGATGGGATATGAACCCAAGCCTAGCACTTTTCCCATGACTCAATACAGCCAAATAGAAAAGTGATTTCCAACCCATCATTTCAAGGGGAGGATATTCCATGGAATTACTAGAATACTGAGTAGTAAACCATGTTTCTTTAAGTTGGTCACAAAACTACATGTCAATGTCAAGGAAAATCTTACTTACAATGTTAATCTGTAGTTTATTATTTCAAAGCATTAAGTGAAAGAAAAACAAAAGTTCTATATTGCCCCTATGGGCAGTGAAAGTTCATAACAACAAAAAAACCCAACTATATGATGATGCTATACATTTTTACCCCAGCACTGAAATCAATGGCTATTTGGAAGTAAAGCTATCTTGTCCAAACTATGATAGAGGTTCTTCTCTCCTTTAATTTCTACTGGATATTTTAATAACTAAAGTTCAAGTACATTCAAGACCAGATTATTCAATACCATGCCATTTTAAGCACATGCTCATAGGAATTGTTGTTCTATCTTGAATGTTTTATAATGTGTTTTTTAAAATGATATGAACCCAATTTACACGTCCTTAAATTTTTCTAAAAATATTTATCACTCTCAACACTTTTTTCATATGTATATTTTTTCCAGGTATCATTTTATAGCTAAAGCATCCATTTTATTTTCCTTGTGGAGGAAAGAAATTATACAGTCCATGAGAAGGAAGATTAGACAGATAGATGTCTCAGTGGATAGAGTTTTGGACTTGGAGACAGGGAAAACCTGAATTCAAATCCTGTTTCAGATAGAATTTCTACAACTATGACACTGGGCAAGCTACTTACCTCTTCAAGCCTCAGTTTTCTCATTGTAAGATAGGGATTAAATGAGATTCTGTGTGTAAAACACTTTGTAAAACTTAAAGTGCTATAGAAATGCAACTGTTATTATTTATTATTATCCCAAATTCACTTGTATCTAAATTTTAAAATATAATCACACTCACACTAATGTTTTTTTTTTAATTGAACCAATACCTCTTCTACTTTGGCCTTATTTACTGATTTCTAGTTAGAAAATTAATCACATAGAAAACCTTAAGTTAACCGTATTTTAATATTTCATTCTAGGTCCCATCTTTTTTTGTCATTACATTTGAAGTCTTAGGTAATAAAAATAGAAAGAGATTAGTAATATTAATTGGGAAATGAAGATATATAGTTTTTGGGGGGGGGGCGGAGCAATGAGGGTTTAGTGACTTGCCCAGGGTCACACAGCTAGTAAGTGTCAAGTGTCTGAGACCAGATTTGAACTCAGGTCCTCCTGAATCGAGGGCCAGTGCTCTATCCACTGCACCACCTAGCTGTCCCCTCAATGAAGATATCTGTTAAAGGATTTGATGCAGGCTGAAAGTTGGAGAATGATGTCATGCAGGCAAATCAGAGCACTGTACTGAGTAGGACATGGCACACATACTACCTGCAATCAGCCAATCAGCCAGTCATTCTTTCATATTCCATAAGACCTTTCTTGGCCCTCTCAATCAATCAATAAACAAGTAACAATCAATAAGTTATCAAATGCATACTATGCGATAGACTTTTCATATACAAAGACAGATGACAGTCTCTTCTCAAGGAACTTACATTTGATGGTGAGAGCCAACATATAGTTTCATAAAGCTTCTGAGATCCTATTATCATTATAAAAACTTTATATTACCTGCTTGAAATGACACTTTCTAGAGCATAAAGGAAAGATACATTTAGAATTAAATCTGGATTCCATCAAATCTATAAATTTAATGTTTAAGGAGATAATTTACAGGAATTTCTTGAAAACCAATGATCATATGAGAAATCAAAGTTAAGTAGAGAAGAGAACTAAAGACCAAGGCAGACTGATGAGATGAACAATGGGATCCTATTCCAAGATGACACTCGTTACCAAAAAACCTTTAGTGAGTGAGAAGTAACTGAAATTTCTTAGCAGTACTAAAGCTCCAGAAAAGATGAGTAAGGAATATGCCAACATATGAACCTACTTATTCAACTATCACTAGAGCATTCTCTCCATCCTTCTATCCCTATTGAGCACTTCATAAATATTTTCCCTTACTATATGTAACCAAACATTTATAATCCAAGAAAACCAGAAAGACTTAACAGAAATGTTAAAACAATACCAACTTTCTTACTCTTTCAAGTTCTCAAACCTGTGCCATTGTTTCTACACTTGACACTTATTAGCTGTGTAACCCTAGGTGAGTCACTTAACCCCAATTACTTCAAACATCCAGGGCCATCTCTAGTAGCCCTGATGTATATCTTGCTACTGGACCCCGATGGCTCTGGAGAAGAGAGTGTGGCTGGTGACTTTGCACAACTCTCTCCCTCACTTAAATCCAATTTGTTGCAAGTCATGACATCACCTCCCAATTTCATGGTTTTCTTCGAGAACAAAGGACAACCACCAACAACACAACATTTCTCATGATAACTATAGTGCCTAGGATGTGCATCATTGAAACAATAAAAGCAAATGGTCATTGTAACATGAACTGCATACAAAATTAGGAACTCTTATTCTATTTAATCCAACTATAATTTGTTTTTAAATTAACTCAAAATGCCATGATCCATCCTTATTCAATATTTTTAATGGGCACACAGAACATACTCAGTAAACCAAATGAAAATTTTAAAATGTACCTGCACAAAACCACACGCCATGTAATCATTGAACAAGGGTAGACTTGGTCGGTCTTCTCGGTAAACTGTGAGTCTGTAAGTGCTGAGGACTTCCGCATTTGCTTGAGATTCATCTACCACAATAATGAGGATTTTGTTCATCCCTAATCCCAGAGGATAATTTGCAAAACTGACAATAGAGAGAAAAAAACAGAGATAAAGCCATTTGACTTTTAAAAAATAAATCAATACGTTTTATTGCACACTTTCCTATATACTTAGAAAACAGATGAGTTTTGAGTTATGAAGGATATATAAATTTAGAATAATATAGTAATAGTACCTACCTCACAGAGTTGCTGTGAAGATTAAAATAGGATATAGATGTATATGGGACATATATATTTATAGGACATATAGATATATATGTGTGTGTGTGTGCATGTGTGTGTGTGTATATACATACATAGTGTAGGAGACACTGTAGGAAAGCTCCACCAATAGACATATATTGTATACACACACACACATACACACACACATATATATGTAAAACTTTGCAGACCTTAAATTTCAATATAAAAGTTAGTCATTATATGAAAGGGTATATATTATAAGAATTTTCACTGTTTCCTCTTCAAATGAAATTTCTGAGTCATATTAATTGATCCTCAGGCCAAATTCAGGGCCAAAGAAATGCAGGTGATACATTTCTTTCAAGATAGTCTGAAAATATATCATAAAATCATTATTTGTGGACTTTAGTGGTGTTTGACTGAATTTCACAATTATATCCAGAAACACTAGCACCTAGTGAAATGGTTGATAAGGGGGAAAATGTGTCAATGACTTAGAAAGCCTGACCTCCCAGTTAGTAAATTATAGGCAACAAGCTATACAAGAAGCCCTATCATGAAACCTCCTGAATATTTGCAAGCCCCTCCAGGAGGGCAGAGACTGTTCCAACACCTAGCACGGTGCCTCACAAATAGTGAGCACTTAATGCTTGTTGACTTGAGCTGCATGGAAAGATATCAGTACTCAGAAATGTTACTTAACCATTAAACCAGCAGTTTTTGAAGTTTGGCTATTGGCCCAGAAGTTCCAGAGTTTCTTACAGGGGGTCCATGAGGTCAAAACAATTTTCATATTAATACTAAAACATTACTTGTCTATAAAAATACTCATCCCTTTTCCAACAACATAATTTTTTGAGGCCAGATTTTCTTCTTATACTTCATCCAAAGCAACACATTGCGACAGATTGAATGCAGAAGATATGAGAAACCAGCTGTCTTCCATTAAGCCAGGCATTAAAGAGATTTTCAAAAATATGTAAAACGATCCCATCCTCCTTGCCAAATTATTTTGTTTTAAACATGTTATTTACTAACACAGCAATTTACTGTTCATATGCTATTTCATGATAATGTTAAAACATAGATATTTGGATAAAATATTTTATTGATGTTAATATATAGCGGGTTTATGATATTATTTTAAATGAATCAGTGAAAATATGTCTTAAATAAAATGTCTTAAAATTTTATTGGTTTTAATTTCTAATATGGTAGATATGATAAACAAAATCTCCTTGAGAATCTTGATCATCTTTAAGAGTATAAGTGGGTTCTCAATAATTTTTAAGAGTATAAAAGGGGTCCTGAGATCAAAAAGTTTGTGAATGCTGCCTTAAACAAACCTTTGCCTTAGGCAAAAATTAGCACTTAAAAGATTCTCTTGATTATTACCTATATCAAGATCCTCTATAATAGCCCAATACACCTATGGAGTTTTCCAAAATTAGAGCAGGGAGAGAGCTCTAAAGTTGTCCATCCCAGCCCTCATTACATAGATTGATGGAACCAAGGTCCGAGTGTCCAAGGGAACCAGATAAGTGTCTGAGATGAGATCTGAGACCAGGCTTTTCTGACTCCAAGTCCAGCACTCTGTCTCCTACCCCATACTGCCTCTCTAAAGTTATAGGGACTGAGCAGATAAGTGAAGTATAATCAATAAAGGTGGATGTATTCCTTTAATGATGGCGTCATTCAGAAAAAGGAATGATTTCTCACTTTAGTCATTTCCCCAGTTGATCTTGCTTCTCAGATCTTCAATACTTAAGCTTAAAGTCTAAGTGAAATGTCTATTAGCAGTTTTCCATCATTCAGAAACCTTTCAATACTTGTGTGTCTTTGCTCCCGTACCTTGGTCCTGCCTTTTCATCCAGGTGTACTTTGCACTGGCAATTAGAAGTTTCTGCTCCAATTGTTATTGTTATAACATCAAATGGGACTTCAGAGTAGTAGTCTTTGATCTTTGGGTTAAATTCCGGATTCAGGTCCAAATGTGGATTTGTAAAGATCTGCCTGATATGAGACAGTGTATCTTTATCTGTTCCAAAAAAGAAAAAAAAGAGGGAAATGACTAATATTTCAAAATACTATACAATCAAGGTAGATTATTTTTGCAATTTGAGTGGCCATTGATGTTTTTTCTATCTTCAGGACATTTCAAATTTGTCAATTTTTGCAGAATTCTTTTCATCATACTCTTGTTGTACTTTAGTTGGAGCGATGCCTTTGAAAATGTGAAGGATCTGAGACCAGGAAATCCTCTCTCCAATGGGTTAATACAATTTACAGGACATTTACAACAACTTATACTGAGCAACTGCACTGTAAATGAGTGACAATTTGCGTGAGGAGACTGAATTGCAGGCTAGTGTTGCTTGAATTGAAATTCTAAACGCCATGTAAGTGGCATATCAGCTGATAGAGATAAGGGGATGGGCAGGGACAGCACCTAGAAGGATACATGCAAAGTATATTCCTCCAAACAAACATGAAAAGTCTAAATGTGCTTGTGAACAGCAAGTCCAAAGCACTTTTCCTAGTTCCCCTATTACTGTTAAGGGGACCACGATCCTCTCTGTTTCCCAGGTTTACAAGTCTGGCCTCTCCGCTCTTCACTCTCACTCATCCCAAATATCCAATCAGTTATCAAATCTTGCCATTTTTGCCATGAAGGAAATATCTTCTACTTCCTCTCCTGTCCACTCCCAGAGCTTCCACTGTAGTTCAGGCCTTCATTTTTTCTTGTTTTGACTACTAAATTAGCTCTCTCATTGGTTCCCCTGCCTGGTATTTCTCTGCTCCACTCCATTCTCCACACAGTTACCAAAGTGTTTTTGTTTTGTTTTTAAGACTAGGTCTTCTCATTTTGCTAGGCTAGAAGGGCAGTGGCCATTCACAAGCCCAATGCTGATTGGCAGAGAAGCTTTATCCAACTCTTGTCTTTCCAAACTTGTCCTGTTCACCACTGCTTTAGAAAACCTCTCCTCTTCTGGGTCTCTCCATATTAGTGCTGGACTTAATGCGGACACCCAATTGACTTTACTGCCACTCAGAATTCCCACACTAAAGAATCAACGAGTCTCAACCCTCATACAGTAATAGGGTTACAGGCTCAGGTAGAGATTTTCCTTATGTATACATCTTACCATGCCATCTTCCTACTTATTAAACTGCAATGGCTCCTTCCTACCTTCAGGATCAAATATAAAGTCCCCTGGCATTTAAAGTTCTTTATAACCTGTTCCTTTCCTGCCTTTTCAGTCACATATTTTTATAACGTGCTAAAGCAAAGTGGCTGGCACCTAGTAGGTTCTATAGAAAATTTTGTTATTATTATTATTCTTTTTTATTTTATTCTTATTCTTATTCTTAATCTCACCTTTTACTCACCTCTACAATCCAGCAATGATAGACTATTTAGTGTTCCCCCTACCTGAATACATTTTTGTACTGACTGTCTCCAGCACCTGGAATGCAATCCCTCCACACTTGTACTTCTTACTATGTCTGGCTTCTTTCAAGACTCAGCTCAAATGCTACCTTTTGGAGGAGACCTTTTCAATCTCCCCAGGTACTTGAGCCTTTCACCTTTTTCTCTTCTGCATGGATCATGTTTGTATTTATTTACATGTTATTTCTCCAACTAGTATGTGAGCTTTCTGAGAGCAATGGATTGTTTTAGTGGTTTTGCCTTTATATCCCCAGCATCTAGCACACAGTAAGTGCTGAATAAATGCTTGTTGCTTGCTGGCTTGAGTGCATATCATATCCTCTCTCTATAAAGTGCTTCCTCTGCTTGTCATCTGAAGCCTGCATAATCTGACCCCAGCCTACCCTGACAGATATATCCATAAAACATCCTTCTCACACACTCTGTGTTTATAGTTAATCTAGTTTACTTGCTGTTTCCATGCATAGAATCCCATCTTTCATATCTCCGTTTTTACATAGGCTGTCCCTCACACCTGGAATGTCTTCTTTCATCACATAACAAACACATCAACAGTCAGATGGTACGTGGAACTTCTCATGCTCATAGTCCCTCACCTTTGCAAAGAAGTTAAGGAGACATATTTTTCTTATCTTTTTTCTGGGGCCAATGTTGCTCATTATAATCATAATAATTTAAAATACCTAGAAATAATAATGATATCAAAGCAATCAATTAAGTTACATGCTTTAAAATATTTGTACTCAAATTATTTTTTATTTATTTTTTGGGGGGGGGCAATGAGGGTTAAGTGACTTGCCCAGGGTCACACAGCCAGTAAGTGTCAAGTGTCTAAGGTCATATTTGAACTGAGGTCCTCCCGAATCCAGGGCCAGTGCTCCATCCACTGCGCCACCTAGCTGCCCCTCAAATTAATTTTAACACATAAAATGCCCCTAACTACTCACTAGTCATTACCCGTTTTCATCACTCTTTTTATTAAATGTTTATTTGTGTTGACCTTTGTAAAATGGGCAGAAAAAACATAGTTTACTGTCATCTGTAAAAGTGTCTTTAAGAAGGCTCTTAGTCATTCTTGTCATGATTTTACTGTTGGGGCTTGTAGCTTTAAATTAGCACCGATTTTAGGAAAGTCGCCAGCAATTGATTCTAGGTGTTTGAAGCAAGCTGACAGTTTCTCATACGAACATCAAAGATTGGGGTTAAGGTTCACAAACTATCAAGCTTAGAGGCTATGTTTTATCGAAATCCCTCATTTTACAGGTGAGGAACTGTCACATTGTCAGTAAGTGGAAGAGCTGGCATCTGAACCTAGATCTTACTGTTCAAAATCCTGCATTTCTTTTCACCGAATCATGTACCAAAGGAACTTTGGTGTGGCTTTTTCTCAGATGTTGCTATTTGGTATCAATTGAGTGCCAAGTCCCTCCAGTGTTCATGAACTTGTTTAAAAAAATTTTTTATAACTATTTTAATATAATTGGTTTTCTTTGTAATCCTATGTATTTCATTTTAAGCATTTTTAAACATTCTAAGAAAGGTTCTATAAACATTACCAGAGTGCCAAAAAGGATCTATGAAACACACACAAAGGGCTAAGAACTCCTGCTCTACAAATAGATCACTAGGGACAGAGATCATCGAGAAGAAGAAGGAGGAGGAGGAGGAGAAAGAGGAGGAGGAAAAAGAGCAAGGGAAGGAGGGGAGGAAGAGGAGAAGGAGAAGAAGAAGAAAGAGGGAGAAGGAGGAGGAGGAGAAGAAGGAAGGAAGAGGAGGAAGAAGAAGAGAAAGGGAAAGAGGGGAGGAAGAGGAGAAGGAGAAAGAAGAAAAAAGAAGAAAGGGAGAAGGAGGAGGAGAAGAAGGAAGGAAGAGGATGAGGAGAAAGAGGAGGAAGAAGAAGAAGAAAGAGGAATAAGAGAAAGAAGAGGGAGAAGAGGAGGAAGAGGATCAAGAGGAGGGGGAGGAGAAAAAAGGAGAAGAAAATAGAAGGAGGAGGAAGAGAAGGAGGAAGATGAGGGTGAGGAGGAGAAGGAGCAGAAGAAGGAGGAGGAGGAGGAGAAAGAAAATGTTATTCTATCACCTCTACTAGTTATCTATGAGGTCCTTTTTCTTGATTATCTCTGTCCCTAGTAAACTATTTGTAGAGCAAGAGTTCTTAGCCCTTTGTGTGTGTTTCAGAGATCCTCTTCGGCCCTCTGGTAATGTTTATAGAACCTTTCTTAGAATGTTTAAAAATGCTTAAAATGAAATATATAGGATTTTGGTCCCTGTCAATTCCAGTTCTGGATGTAAGAAGTTCCTTATTGCCAACAAATCTATAGGGGTCACCCTTTATATTTAGCAATGAAGACAGTGATAGCAACAAAATACCACTGGAGGTGACAGCAGCAAAGAGAGCCTTGTGGTTTCATGAATTTGGAGAATGAAAAACTGTCTAGGTACAACATAGTGTAAAAACAAGCAAATTAAGGCAAATCAAGGACCAGATGTATGGTAATTTTATTCCATAAAAAAAATCTAAGGTAAAAGTGATGAAATAACTGGTAAAAGTTAAGTCAAATAAGTGGTCAATTCAACCAACCAGTTGGACTGATTTAATTTATCAGATTGTTCAGTTCATTTATACTAACTGTAGATATAACTAAACTGTAGTTTGGATATATTACCTCAGGCAATCACGATTTTGAAACTTGAAGGCATAAGGGTGGGCATTGTGTTTCTTGAACCACTGCTACAAAAGAACATCACTCTAAATTCATTCCACTAATTATGAATTAATTTCATCAACAAATATTTATTAAACAGCTAAATATATATGACTTTATAAACACTGGGCTTCTAGTCAAGAGGCATGAGTATGCATCCTGTCTCAGGTGTTTACTAGTTGTGTGACCTTGCATCTATTTTTATTTATTTATTTATTTTATTTGTTTTTTTAGTGAGGCAATTGGGGTTAAGTGACTTGCCCAGGGTCACACAGCTAGTAAGTGTTAAGTGTCTGAGGCCGGATTTGAACTCAGGTACTCCTGAATCCAGAGCCGGTACTCTATCCACTGCGCCACCTAGCCGCCCCGTGACCTTGCATCTAACCTCTCAAAGCCCCAGGTTCTATAAAATGGAGATAATAATATCTGTAGCATTTGTCCTACAGGGTTCAAAGCAGGATTAGATGTTATAATATGTCAAGAGCTTTGAGAAAGTTAAAGTATTATATAAATGTCATCCATCATCATCATTAATTACCAAAATTATTTTTATTAAGGGCATTAAAAATGATATCGTTTTCAAGTTCAAAGCTATGCCTCCAGAGGACACTATGACCTCAGCAAAGCCTTAAACTGTTTGAGTGTTGCTTACTTTGACAAATAGAAGGATGCATTAGTAATAAGACAAAATATTTTATCACCCATATAAAAGATCTAGATATAGAAAAGAGAATTTGGAAAAGAGATCCCTTTTCCTATGCAAATAATGTAGGGAATCGATTGTACACTTTTATGCTACTTAGTATTCAGTCAAGAAAGAAGATAGCAATTTACTCATATGAAATGTATAAATGTTTATAAAGTGTATTTCATATATTTTGTAATTAAATAAAGTGTATAAATACATATTTTAGAAACACTAATGCTATCTGCATTTTATATTTTCATCAACTCTGCAAGTTCTCAGTAGCATACATTATCCCTTGAACCCAAGCTACTCATGGGGTGAAATGGATAATCATTGTATTAGGTCTGGGTTTATGTGTTTATTTTTGTTCATTTTATTGGAAAGGTTGCACCTCTTGTGTGAGCACTATGCCCTAGAGCCCTGCCAGCAACTTGGTTTAGACCTGACATCCTACTCAATTGACTCACTGATGCTACCTCTCAGAACACCTGGTGTTTTTTTGGCCACATTCCCATTCAAGTCTTGACTTGAAGCAGCCCTGATTAGCAGAGGAAATCTGTGGAGGACCAGCCTGAAGTAGGGTGAGAACAGAATAAAGAACTTATTTGGCAAGACTATGTGGGAGGCAAACTCTGTTTCTGTCTGCTTGTAATGGATTTCTTTTAAATCAGGAGTTATATTTCCCTCTTGAGGAATGATCATGACTCACCTTAAACAGAATATACTACTCTCAAAACTCATCCACCTAGTCTGTGACATGACTTCCAGATATTTTTATCTAATAATTTTCCACATGCAAACTAAATATTCTGACTCTAGCAAGGTTTTCATTTATTTAAAAATGTGAAAGTATTTCATTCAAGGCTATCCGATTCATTTCTAGTAAAAACAAAGGTAATAACTCATATTTGAATACCATTCAAGCTGAAGTCCTGAAAGAATGACTAATGTCCCTCAGGTTCACAATGTTTTATTTTGGAACTAACATATATTTGCTGATGATACTTTAAGTAGAGGTTTAAAGAATAGCTCAGATTGAAAATAGCTTATCCTCACAACAATTCAGTCAGATAGACAATATATTTATTATTACGGTGTTTAATTTTAACTAATCCATAAGTAGGTATTAATTTATCAGAATATTCAAATTCACAAGTAGGCCATTTTAATGATCAGTATCTCTATCACATTGTATAAAAATGATACTATCAATCAACTGTCTGTAAAGTGTGTTAGCAAGATTAGCTGGTTTTCTAATTAAAGATATGTGTAGAAAATTATCTAGAAATGTATTAGTCTATTTTCAAAATGCTCCATTTAAAGGTGGAATATATCTGTTTAATTTTTACAAGAAAACACTAATTTTATCATGGCTCAAGAATATATGTCTTTAATGTGGGAGACGACCGATTGTTCTAACACCTAAATTCTTCGATACTTCAGTAATTCATATTTATGTATTGGTACTACTCTACTGATAAAATGAACAACTTCTCTATAAGTCAGTGAAATGGACTTTAAAAATTGCTAGTAACCCATCTGCATGTGGTTAACACACTTGTGAGTCTCTTGAAATCCAGCTACAATGTTCTTTAGATGGCAGGCATATATAGTACACTGAATCCATACTTGGAGCTTCTCCATCTTGATAGGATGTGACATATAAGAACACCATGAATGGGCACCAGAAAGGTTTTATGGATGCTCAAATAGGCTTAATATAAAATTAAAATAATATATTCTTAAAGAACATTTAGTGCAGAATCAAACTTGCCTCAAATTGCTAGCAAAACTCCTGAGTGAAAGCCTGAATCTGATTAAAATATAATTGGGGGGCAGCTAGATGGCGCAGTGGATAGAGCACCGGCCCTGGATTCAGGAGTACCTGAGTTCAAATCTGGCCTCAGACACAACACTTACTAGCTGTGTGACCCTGGGCAAGTCACTTAACCCCAATTGCCTCACTAAATATATATATATATATATATAATTGGGAAATATTTAACCAAACGAAAATACAACATAAGTAATGTTAATTTCTGGTTTTCTAAGTCAGTATGAGGCTGTGTGGATCATTTCTATTTGAATTTGATACCACAGACCTAGTCTACTTTTTTATTTTTAAACAAATGAGGAAATTAAGACCCAGAGAAATTAGATGATTTATCCAAGGACACAAAATTAATTAGTGGAAGAATCAAGATGGAACTCATGTTTCTTGACTTCTTGTCCAGTGATATTTACAGTGTTTCAGCTATATATCTATTATGAAATTTTGTTTCATATATTTCTTTTTCTTGCAGGGTAATGGGGGTTAAGTTACTTGCCCAGGGTCACACAGCTAGCAAGTGTCAAGTGTCTGAATCCAAATTTGAACTCAGGTCCTCCTGAATCCAAGGCTGGTGCTTTATCCCCTGCACCACCTAGCTACCCCCTACATATATATATATATATATATATATATATATATATATTTCTAAGTCAAAAGTAATCTTTTAAAATTAATTACCCCCCAATAACACCTCTACTGAAACTTTATGAATAAATTTCTGGGGAAGGGGAAGGAAGGGTAGAGCCAAGATAGCAAGTTAGAGGCAGGAACCCAGCTGAACTCTCTTATCATTCCCCTCCAAACAAATTTAAAATAATGCCTCAAATCAGATTTTGAAGTAGTAGAGCCAACACAAGGTCAAGGTGAGAGATTTTTCTAACCTAAGACAATTTAGGAGGTCCAAAGGAGAGTTCTGTGATATGGGGGTGAGCACCATCTGGGAGTATGGCAACAGCACTTATAGCAGGCCTTGAAAGATGATCTGATAGTGTCAGTGGCAGCAGGAGCTTTGGGAGTTCTCAGCCCAAGAGGGTCAGACTATTGGTCAGAAAGAAATGACAAAGACCTTTTGTTGGCAGTGGATGCAATTGGTGCCAATTGGCACTTCTATTACTCATACAGAGTTCTGGGTCACAGTTCCAGGATAGAAAGCAGGGTCCCTGGTTGCAGTTCTAGGGAGATGAAAATGCTTGCATTTGTAGCGGCAGAACAGCAACATGAAAAAGCCTTGGCACTGTGTGCCCGCACCCCACCTCCAGGTGAGCAGAGCCTAACGTTAACATAAAGTTCAAAGTCAAGAAACAGGCTGGAAAAATGAGCAAACAACAACAGAAAAAATAACTTGACCATAAAAAGCTACTACAGGTTGACTTAGTGGTTGATATAACAGACCAAAAAAGTGTGTCTTCTTCACTTCACCACCTTCCATCATCCTTGTAGATTTGAGTACTCACACTGATGATCTAACAACCTGACCTCACAGTTCCCTGACTTTTTTTGCAGGGCAATGAGGGTTAAGTGACTTGCCCAGGGTCACACAGCTAGTGTCAAGTGTCTGAGACCAGATTTGAACTCAGATTTTCCTGAATCCAGGGCAAATGCTTTATCCACTGTGCCACCTAGATGCCCCTGCAGTTCCCTTACTTTAAACAATAACTTCTGGACTTCATGTCTAAGCCTCTCACTAACATGGACATACTCTAGATTCTAAGATCAGGCTGTTTGAAATTTCATTGTCTGAACAAAGCTTTCTTTCCCTCCACTTCTAGCACTTGTTCACGTAGACTAAACTTACTGCTTTTAATCATCATCAGTTGCAGTCACTCAACCTTTCCTGATTCTCCCAGCCTTACTCTCCAACTCTGTTTTTTCCTCGCTATCTTGGTTGCTGTCACTTCAATGATTCACTAGCTACCCCTTGCCCTTTGACCTACTGACATTCCCAAACAGCTAATCTTCAACCCTGAATAATCTCTGCTATAAAATTCTCTGCTTCTATTCCCATGCTGCTGACCAGCACTGGAAAAAGGAATGTTAATTTCATCTACCATAAATTTATGATTTATAACCTCAGCTGGAGCCTCATTGCTGCTTGATGAACATTTCATCAGTAATAGATTCTCCAGCTCACTCCCCAGGGATGTTCCAAACATCTAATATTTTTCTCAAGCTGCTGGGTCCCCACTCACTCCTAACACTCAGCACATTTTTAATCCCTTCTTTTCCTGTTTTCTCTCTCAGACTTTTAGACCAGAGAACAGCTGGGGATGAGGAGGGATAAAGAGAGATTTCTCTCTTATCCTGCACCTCCCAGGAGCAGTAATGGCATCTTTAAGAGACCCACATGGAAAAGCCTGAAAGGGAAGTTCCTGGACTTCCAGTTTTTGGTTACTATCCTTTACTTTTCTGTTTCCTTTTCTAAGCACTTTTCAGAGACTAGAGTTGCTGAAAATGGACTTTCCATGTGAGTCTCAACATTCCCAAGAGATCAAAAGTTCCTGAATTCAAATACTTAAACCAGTGCTTTTCTCACAAATATAACAATAATATTATTACTTTTCCTTCCTAGAGGAAGAAAATTCCCCAACATCCTACTTCATTATGAAGGAAGATCTTTACCAAATAATCTCCCTGAAGTTTAAAAATTAATGATATTGCAGGGAAAGACACGAGGCTTGCACTTTGTCAACCATTGCTGGTCCATGCCATTTCTGGGCCATCTCTTTATCATCCAGCCATCATTATCATTCTCCCCCAACCAGAACCTTAGATTCCATCCCTAAGTCTCTTAGCTCTGCTAAGTGAGATTTTGACCAATTTCTTGGAACCTAGCCCACCACTGTATTCTCCTTACCATGCCTCCATGGAGTTACTTTTCCCTCTCCCACTTTCTAGTACCCTTCTACATGCTGTTTTCCTCAATTTAGAATGGCTTGTTTGTATTTGTATATCCATCACTTAGGACAGCACCTAGCAATATGACATACTTTAATTGTCTATCATCTACATTCCTTCTTTTCTCTTTCTTCCTCCCTCCCTCTCTCCTTTCCTTAATTTGGTCCTTCCTTCTTTTCTACCTTTCTTTCTCTGTTTTTTCCTTCCCTACCAGCTTTATCCCTTTTAACTACAATATGTTCATGCCTCCTAAACCGTAGAAAAGGCTTCCTTAAATCCTTCTGTCCCCTAAAGCAATAATATCCTCTCTTCATTACTATATTCCTTGAAGTAAATATTTCTATGTTAATTCCTGGCTTCCTCCCAATCAATGTTCACTTCATCATGCTAAAATTTCTTTCTCTGTTTCTGTTTCTGTCTCTGTCTCTTTTTTTCTCTGTCATTGTATCTCAAGTGAACAAACATGTATTAAGTATCTATTATCTTACTAGGAGGCAACTAGGTGGCTCAGTAGATAGAGCCCTGGGCCTGAAGTCAGGAAGACCTGAGTTCAAATGTAGCCTCAGACACTTACCAGCTTGGGCAAATCACTTAACCTCTTCCTTAATCTACTGGAGAAGGAAATGGCAAAACATTCTAGTATCTTTGCCAAGAAAAATCCACAGTCAATATTGGTGTCCATGGGATCATGAAGAATCAGACACAAATGAACAACAACAATCTGTCCTTGACTTTATTCTGTCTCTCCTTTCTCTTATGTGGTTCCATATTAGCAGAATTCTAAGAGACTGATTTTTACACTCCCAACAAGAAATCTACTTCCTCTTCCACTTAAATGCACTAGTTCCACAACTATAGAACAATCCTCCAGTTCAAGAAGTCACATATGCTCTTTTCCCAACCCTACAGTATTCCTGTTTTGTTTTCATCCCTGTATTAATAGAGGCTCTTCATGGTTCTATGATACCTGATCTTATCTTCTTCTGTTTAAATTTTCCCTTGGCAATCTCCTCTACTCCCACAGTTTCAACTACTACCCCTGTACAGATGACCCACATGTGGAAGTATACATATTTCTCAGATCACTCTTCTGAGCTCAAGACTCATACTGCTAGCTGCTTACTAGAGAAGTCTGCCTGCATGTTTAACTAACCCCTCAAATTAACATGGCCAAGAGTAACCTTCCTTTTTACTCAAAACCTTTCCCTCCTTTTGATTTCTCTATTTCTGTCAATTGCACTATCAAACATCTATGGTCGAAAGTTGTCTTATCTTGGACTCTTCCTTCTTCCTCACCTCCCACATTAATCAGTTGCCAAGTCCTCCTGGATCTGCTTCCACAATATCCCTCACACCTGTTCCCTCCTTTCTATTTCCATTGCCAAAATAGTGCAGGTCATTATTGCACCCTTCCTGGACTATTGCTTTCAAACAGAACTTTCCACTTCCTCTTTTTCCTCCTTTCAATTTATATCTCACACTACTGCCAGAACAAACTTCCTTGTGCACAGGTCTGATCATGTCCTTCTATTTAAAACCATCCAGTATCTTCAAGGTGCTCCATGGTTTGACACAACCCAATTTTCCATATTCATCTCATATTTGGTACTTCCCCCCAATCCATATACTTTAAGCTCCAGTCATATTAGAAGGGCAAGTGGTTCTTTGTGTATCCTCTGCTCTTCTACCTATGTGTCCTTGCCATTACCTATGCCTAGAATGCCCTCCCCCTATAAATGCTTCAAAAATAAGCTCAGATGTTACCAATCAATCCTAACACACAAGTACTTATTCAACCCAAACTATGTCCAGGATACTATAAAAGGAGCTAGGAATACACACACACACACACACACACACACACACACACACACACACACACACAGAAAATCAATCTCTACCCTGAAGGAGGGCAGAGGGACTATATCACAGAAATAGATAAGTACATACACAATTTGAGGATGGAAAAAGTACTGACTACTTGGGGGGAAGTCATCTCCTGTTTATAGCCTTCCTTAATCCCTTAGTTGTGAAAGATAGGTTTTTCTCCCTTCTCAGAGATCCCACAGCACTTTGCTTGAGCTTTGTTAATGTATGACACAACTGTATTACGTTATGCAGAGCATATAGCTAGGAGAAGTCTGGTTAGGCCCTACTAACGAGATAAAAGGTGCTCTTGAAAAGGTTGTTATTGTCAAAGTTAAGTTATCATTACCAAAGTCAAAGCAGATGAGGTCTCTGTTCTGACACTGATGTTTTTTATGAGTTATTACTTTACCTTGGGGCAAATAATGCTCCATTCCCAATAGTGATTTTAATGGGTATTATTACCCAGGTAATGTCATCTTGTTGATGAAGTTAAAGTTTGAGTTATGCTTTTGGCTTTTACAAAGTAAGAGATGAGGGGCAGCTAGATGGCGCAGTAGCTAAAGCACCGGCCCTGGATTCAGGAGGACCTGAGTTCAAATCCGGCCTCAGACACTTGACACTTACTAGCTGTGTGACCCTGGGCAAGTCACTTAACCCTCATTGCCCCACAAAAAAAAAAAAAAAAGTAAGAGACAAAGAGAGAAGACCAGAGCTGATCAATAACCAGAAAAGGAGATGTGCTATAAACAGAGACTTGGACTTAGTTCTGTGAAGGAAATGCTTCATATTTGGTGGTGGTGGTTGTTGCTATAGCTCCTCCAGACAATCATATGGTCCCAGACATGACAACAGATATAGATAACATTAGAGTCTCAGGGAATTTCTGTATTAATTTATAAATTTCAACCAAGTGAGAGCAAAGGACAGAACCATAGTGTGGAGAAGTGGACTTGAACCTTGCCCTTCACTGATACTATGATTTATGTATGGGGCAGCTAGGTGGTGCAGTGGATAGAGAACTGGCCCTGAAGTCAAAGGACCTGAGTTCAAATCTCACCTCAGACACTTATTAGGTGTGTGACCCTGGGCAAGTCATTTAACCCCAATTGTCTTAAAAACATCTGGGGCCATCTCCAGTCATCCTGATGATATATCTTTGCCACTGGACCCAGATGCATGAGGTGGGTGACCTTGCACAGCCCTTCCTTACTTAAATCCAATTCACTGCAAGTCATGACATCTGTCATGGTTCTCTTTGAGAAAGAACAAACAACCACCACTATTTATGTGTACTGTGTTTAAATGCTTTAACATTGCAGAGAAACCTTAAACCAAAGCTTATATAGTACAATAAATCTCAAATACTGTACTGGTCCCTCATTGAAATGGTGCTCACTAGAGAGAGGGTCTGGCAAGGATTCTTTGAGAGCTTGGAGAACTTTCCTTTCCAAGGGGATGCAGGGTTCAGTGCCATGCTGGTGCAGTAAGTTTGGAGTACTGTATGAGTCCTTTGGAAGGTAATGCTCACCAAAGAGGGAAGAAGAGGTATTCTGACTGTTAATAGTTTGAAGATGCAAGCCTTCTACTTTGGTCACATTAAATAAAGTTTACCCTACATGCAATATTATCTTAGCCTGAGTGCTTGCATGAAAACTGAGGGAACCACCTTTTAATTTTTTTGGAAAGATCTAGATATGAGTCAAATATTCATGTTTCTAGAGGCAACCCTGAGTGGGAACATCTGCCAAATATGCATGACTGATGAGAAAGCCCCAATATTGAACCCAGTATTGATAAATTCAGACTCTCAGAGGCCATAGGCTACAGACATTTATGCACGTGTTACATTTTCTTACTAACATGAGCTCCATGAATACAGGCACTATGTCTTAACTAAACATCCTATCTTCCTCAGAATCTAGCCCAGAGTTCCATACATAATATGGGTTGGGTTGTTTTATTATTTGGTTTTGGACCAGATCTATGATTTCATTAGTATAGAAAATTCCCAGTGAGGAAACACCCTCTACCATTACAGATAAGCAACTCTTCTGCAACTCAGTCTTAGTTGCCTAGGGCACTGAAGTTGTTGTGATGTCAAGCCTAGAGTCTGACAGCCAGGAAGTGTCATTGAACTCAAGACTTCCTGATTCTGGGGATGACTCTCTATCTACCATGTTGTTTCTCTACCTCATTATGAAATTTGCTTAAAATTAATTAAAAGCTTAAAGATTCCCACATACTAAAGAATGAGGAATAGACTCAAGATTTATTTAAAGCTATATTAGACTTGACTTGATTATTCTGGTAAGAAAAAAAAATCAGTAGCAACTTACCATTACTACAAAGTGTCTCTTTGGTCCCATTCATTAAATGTGGTGCTAAAGAGGAAAAAAAGTATAAATTTACATTAAAGATTGCTAGGTAGAAGAAAAATAATGCAAATCCAACCATCTCAAGTACATGAAGATCTAAAACTTAAAAGGAAATTTCAATTCTTTTTTAATAATTATTTTAAATATCTAAGACTTTCTAAGGAAAATCAGAAGTTTAAAAAGAATAAATGTATATCTCATTCAAATATCCAAATGTTATTTTGTTTAGGTAGGAAAGTAATGAAGGAAAGGCTAAATCAAATAACTTGACCAATTTAGATATTCAATTGTCTGAAACTTCTTGTCAGATTATTCTAGATCTGTGATTCTATGACTATAGCAAGGATGTTAACTTTTAGATAGCTATGTGGTACAGTGGATAAAGTATGGGACTTTGAAGCAGGAAGGTCTTAGTTCAAATACTATCTCAGACACTTTCTAGCTGTGTAATCATTTTAACTTTTTAACTTGTCTCAGTTTCCTCATCTGGAAAATGGCAATTAGTAATAAATAGCACCTATCTCACAAGCTTACTGTGAGGTTCAAATAAGATAACATATATGAAGTGCTTTGCAAACTTCGAAGTGTTATATCAATGCTAGGTACCATTATTACTGACCTGGGATCTATGGGCAAGGGATCCATTAATAGATTTTAGAGAGTCCTTGAACTTGGATAAGAAAAAAATTGCATTTTTATTGTCAATAGTCTCTAACTGAAATTTAGCATTTCCTTCAATTGTCTAAAAGAATGCTTTTGAGAAAGCTCCATAGGCTTCACCAGACTGTTAAAGGGGTTCATAACGCATTAAAAGAATAAATAAATGCCTTTTTATAGCTTCTATAATTATTGGAAATACAGAAATTCCATTAACCTTCAAAGTGTGTTCTGGCTTCACTGACATTTGCCAGATATTACCTCTATTCCTTGTCTGCAACCAAAAATCTACTTATAGCTAACTCACAAAAAGTATGACCCCTGAAATCCTTTATAGCTTTAAACCTACAATCCTATGATTCTGTAAAAACTATAAAAAGAGCAAATAAAAAAGGGGGGAGGAAAGTACAGGGTGAGGAAAAAGTCACAAAGGGGTTTCAATATTTAATGATTATTTTATTTTTTGTTTTTAATTCATAATACCATAGGATCATATACAGTATATATATAGGAAATGAATTTACATTATGTGTGAAAAATCAAATCCTGGTAATGGTGAAAAATAAAGAAAAAATCATTTTCAAAAAGTTATTAAATCATCGTTACTTTCGCCCCACTCTCTATTAGTATATCTACAATTTCGAATTAGAGCTATTGACTCATTTTCCTGAATCAGTTAATCAGCAAGTATTTATCAAGTTCTTACTACTATGTGCCAGACACCATGCTAAGTGCTGGAAATACAAAGAAAGCACAAATATGGAGCTCATATTTTAATGAGACAGTGTGCAAAGAACTATGTACTTGGAAGATATATGGATGGTAACTAGAATTTAATTAGAAAGGGAAGCCACTGGGAGTGGAGGCCCTTTGTAGAAAGTGGGATTTGAAGCTAATCTTGAAAGAAGGCAGGAGGGGCAGCTAGGTGGCACAGTGGATAAAGCACTGGCCCTGCACTCAGGAGTACCTGAGTTCAAATCCATCCTCAGACACTTGACACTTACTAGCTGTGTGACCCTGGGCAAGTCACTTAACCCCCATTGCCTCTCAAAAAAACCAAACAAAAAAGAAAAAAAAGAAAGAAGGCAGGAAAGTTAGGAGGTAGAGGTGAAGAGGAAGAACTTTTCAGTCATGTATTCAGGAGAGTGTTATATGCAAGGAACAACAAGAGGGCAGTGTAACTGGATTATAGGGTAGATGTAGAGAAGTAAGTGTAAGAAGACTGGAAATGTAGGAAGGGGGCATCTTATGAAGGGCTGATTCTAGAGGTAATAGAGGAGTGAGGTCATTTAGCAGGATTATTATATGGTCAGACCTGCACTTTAAGAAAAGCAATTTTGCAGCTAAATAGAGAATAGATTAGAGTGGGGAGATACTTGAGGTAGAGGAATCAAGCAGATTATTCCAATAGTCCAGGTAAGAGGTGATGAGGGATATATAGGAGTGGTAGTTATATGACTGGAGAGAAGGGGACATATAGAAGAGATCTTGTGAAGGTAGGAGTGACACAATTTAACAAGAGAATGAATACAATGAGTGGACACAAGTGAATTGAAGATGACATCATCCTGGATGAAAAGCCTGGAGAGCAGGGAGAATAATGGTGTCTTTGACAATAATAGGAAAGGAAGAGTTTTGGGGAAAAGATAATGAGTTCTGTTTTAGACATATTGAATCTGAGAAGTTTATGTGATATAGAATTCAAGATGTCTAAACAGTGATGGCAGACTGGGGCTCAGGAGAGAGACTAGGACTGGATAAATAGATCTCGGAATCATTGGCACCAAGATGAGAATTGAACTACTGGGAACTGATAAGATCAATAAGTGAGAGAAAGAGAAAATAAAAGGCCCAAGATAGAACTTTGGGATACCCCTAGAGGTAGTGGACATAACCTGGATAAAGATCCATAAAAGGACAACTGAGAAGCAACAGTTAGGTAGGCAGATAAACAGGAGAGAGCAATGTTACAAAACTCTAGGGAGGATACATGTTTAGGAGGAAATGATGATTGACACAGTGTTAAAGGGTCAACTTGATTTCTCACCTTGGTTTCCTTTCAGCCCTGAACAAATGGAACAGTAGTTATTTTCATAAAGAGAGAGTTCCATTATCTCCTTACCTATGATATTTTCACCTGCGTTCAAGGGAACTCTTGGCTTAATATTATCTGGAAACAGATTCCTGTGAATGCAATGCCAAATATATTCTTGATCAAGAAAATAAACAAAATCATTAAAAAAAACTCCACACATATATAACATTGAGTATCTATCTGTGTGTATGATTGTATGTATAGCGTGTATATGTAGTGTATGTATGTATGTGTATGTACATATATATATATATATAATTTCAGTTAAAGACTATTGAAAATAAAGATGTGATTTTTTTTCTTATCCAAGTTCAAGGACCCCTTAAAATCTATTAATGGATCCTTTGTTCACATATATACACACATACATATATATATATATATATACACATATATAAACATGTGTGTGCATAAATATATGAGAAAGGGGCAGCTAGATGGCGCAGTGGATAAAGCACTCCGCCCTGAATTCAGGAGTACCTGAGTTCAAATCCAGCCTCAGACACTTAACACTTACTAGCTGTGTGACCCTGGGCAAGTCACTTAACCCCAATTGCCTCACCAAAAAAAAAAATATATATATATGAGAAAGGGGGCAGCTAGGTGGATAAAACACTGGCCCTGGATTCAGGAGGACCTGAGTTCAAATCTGACCTCAGACACTTGACACTTACTAGCAGTGTGACCCTGGGCTTAACCCTCATTGCCCTGCAAAAAACCAAATACACACACACACACTTATATACACACATACATATATACACATATACATACACACACACACACACACACACACACACACACACACACCCCACACACATATATATATGAGAAACACTTTTTGTATTCTGCTTCTCAGTGTTGACAGTGTGGCCTCATGTAAGATGAGTGAAAATTTCACCAGGCTTGAGTAGTAACTGATCTTCAGAAAATTAGAACACAAAAAAACATTTTCAGGTGAGGTCCAGAACTAAGCAAGCATTGATAGTAAGAGCCCAGAAAAAACCATTCACTGAAGCACTTGGGAAAATTTACAAATCGTGGAAGCAGCAAGCCTCATGTAATAAGCAACATAGTTGGAGAAGAAGAAATATATAATCAAAATAATAGAAGCAGGGGGCAGCTAGGTGGTTCAGTGGATAAAGCACCAGCCCTGGATTCAGGAGGACCTGAGTTCAAATCTGGCCTCAGACACTTGACACTTACCAGCTGTGTGACCCTGGGCAAGTCACTTAACCCTCATTGCCCGACCAAAAAGAAAATAATAGAAGTATACCTGGAAAGGATAGGCAACTAGCATGTTCTCAATTACTGACCAAGGGCTCCTATTTGAGAAATGATTAAGGATCCTGGATGATATACAATGTATGGTGTGTTTTCCCCTTTTTCTCTTGAATTCCTAAATACATGATCAGATTGCTCTTGGACAAAATATATAGCAAAGATACAAATATTCATTCTTTTATAAGGAAGGGATTATTTTCCTATTAAAATCAAACTAATTCCACATTGACCATGAGAATTCATTAACTTGTTCTTCTACCTTAAAGTCATGGTTCCTATTCAAAATTCATAGACCATGCTAAAAACTTCCCCTTTGACAAAATATATAGTGATTTACTTAACTACTCATATGGATCTGTGATCATATCTATATGGATGTTTCCTCCAGTGATGCCAATCATAACCCAGTCACGCCTGCAACCCTGTTCCATATCCTTTCCTAAGTCCACAAGGTATCTACTCAATATACTGGCAGCTTTTTCCTGACATTATAAACCTACCATGAAGCATTAGGGCTGTCCATCTGTTGTATCTCACTCTTACCATTTAACTAGTCCATGTTCTTAGCACCTATATGTCTTTGATGAATTCTTTACACCAGTTCTTCAGAATTCGTTATTTGTTATGTTTAAGTCTGCTTACACAAAACTTTGTCTCTACTTTGTCTTCTTTGATACTCACTTTTAATTTTTTGAAGAACATTGTGTTCTATGACTTGTAGCTATACACTGTCCCAAACTACTAAGATATTATCATTAAAAAGATAGATCTTTGTTTTGAGGAGACTTCTGACATCATTAAAGAACATTTTAATTTACAAAATGCAATGCAATTCTCTCTCATCCTCATGTATAATTCTTTCCAAATTTGTTGTCCTCATACTGTCTATCCAAGAAACATCCACTGATGGAAAAGTTCTCATTAAAATGTTTGAGGTTGAAGCTATAGAGATGATGGAGTCAATTAGCAGTCATTGAGTCATAGGACTAAAATCCATTGGTTACCCTCCAGGCATTCTTAGTTTTAATAGCCCACAAGCATGTAGCTATTGGAAGATGTGTCCATATATTGAATAAAATATTAACCTAATTTTTAAACTCTTTGCACAGCATCATTTAAATATTCTGCAAGGCCCTTAGGCTACAAGTTGTTCTTAATTCTAATTTTCATTGGGTAACTGAGGTAGTAATAAGAGAGCTAACCTATGTTTGTTGACTTTAGCAGCCTAATCCTAGAATGATCTGCCCAATATCAATCACTATAATTAATAGCAGAAAGTTCACTCTATCCATCTTGTAGAGAAAGTATGATGGTTCAATACAGGGTCTTAGAGGGAAGCTCTTGTCATCCATTTTAAGATTTTGTTTTGTTTTTGGTTTTTTGCTTTTTTGCAGGGCAATGAGGGTTAAGTGACTTGCCCAGCGTCACACAGCTAGTAAGTGTCAAGTGTCTGAGGCCGGATTTGAACTCAGGTCCTCCTGAATCCAGGGCCGGTGCTTTAGCTACTGCGCCATCTAGCTGCCCCTCATCTCTTACTTTGTAAAATCCAAAAGCATAACTCAAACTTTAACTTCATCAACAAGATGACGTTACCTGGGCAATAATACCCATTAAAATCACTATTGGGAATGGAGCATTATTTGCCCCAAGGTAAAGTAATAACTCATAAAAAACATCAGTGTCAGAACAGAGACCTCATCTGCTTTGACTTTGGTAATGATAACTTAGCTTTGACAATAACAACCTTTTCAAGAGCACCTTTTATCTCGTTAGTAGGGCCTAACCAGACTTCTCCTAGCTATATGCTCTGCTTTATCCACTGTGCCATCTAGTTGCCCCCTCTTGTCATTCATTTTAATCACTCTATCCAAGAGGCTAACAGCAGGTATTCCTAGGGACCACTCCATTTTAAAAATGAAATGAGGGGGGGCAGCTAGGTGGCACAGTGGATAGAGCACTGGCCCTGGATTCAGGAGTACCTGAATTCAAATCTGGCGTCAGACACTTAACACTTACTAGCTGTGTGATTCTGGGCAAGTCATTTAACCCCAATTGCCTCACTAAAAAAAAAAAAATGAAATGAGGGGGGCAGCTGGGTGGTGCAGTGGATAAAGCACTGGCCCTGGATTCAGGAGGACCCGAGTTCAAATCCCGCTTCAGACACTTGACTAGCTGTGTGACCCTGGGCAAGTCACTTAACACTCATTGCCCCGCCAAAAAAAAAAAAAAAAGAAAGAAAAGAAAACAACAACAACAACAACAAAACTTCAATGATTTTTGCTCCCTTGACCTTGTAACACTTGAAGTATTCAACAACTGTCATTTCTAATAGTCACATTACAATACTCATCCAAAAATGAAATGAGGTACAGAGAAAAATATACATATTACCCCATCTAATTCCTTAAATCTGACCCGTCTATCAAGTCTACTTTCAATAGCATGCTCTTCTACATGGCTATTAAAGTGGTTGAAAGAAGGTTTTTTCAGTGGCCCCAAATCATGCTACATTTGGCTAAAGGGAGAATTCAGAAGAAAAACCAAAGAGGGATCATCTTCTCTTCAGACCCGAGAGAACACACTGAGAAAAGGCACTAATGGATTATGAGATTACAGTTTCAGAGATGGAAAGAGCCTTTGAGGTTACTGAGTTTAACTCCACATTTTATATAAGGTGACACAGGGAGTAAGTGGTAGAGCCAGAATTCAAATCCAGGTCTTCTTACACCAGTCTTTGCCCTTTCCACTATACTGTGTTGTTTTGTTTTGTTTTGTTTTTTAGTGAAGCAATTGGGGTTAAGTGACTTGCCTAGGGTCACACAGCTAGTAAGTGTTAAGTGTCTGAGGTCGGATTTGAACTCAGGTACTCCTGACTCCAGGGCTGGTGCTCTATCCACTGCGCCATCTAGCTGCCCCTTATACTGTGTTTTAATGTTTTATTCTATAAAGTAACTGCACAACCAGAGGGGAAACTATATTCACTTTCAATGGAATACTTGGTGTGGAGATATTTCACTACCTAATGATGACTGTACAACTGAGTCCAAAAAGCTTGATGATGACTCATATATAAACTCTATGATTATTATAAAGGTCCAATATAGCATGCAGAGGTAATTATTTTTGTAATCATGTAAAATATTACTATATTATACATTTCATACAAGAAAACTTGAATAAAAGAAAAAATGAAAGTGAAAACTAGCATGCTTCAGTCTGTCTTCAATCAATATCAGTTCTTTCTTTGGAAGTGGATAGTATGTTTTATCATTGGTCCTTTGGGATTGTCTTGGATCATTGTATTGCTAAGTTAAGTCATTCACAGTTCTTCATCAAACAATATTGCTGTCTTTCTGCATGATGGTTCTTGGTTCTGCTCACTTCACTATGCATCACTTCATATAAGTCTTTCCAGGCCTTTCTGAAATCATCCTGCTTATCTTTTCTTAGAGAACAATAATATTCCATCACCATCATATAACACAGCTTATTTAGCTATTCTTCAATTGATGGGCATTCCTTTGATTTCCAATTCTTAGCCCCCACGAAAAAGAGCTGCTATAAATATTTTTATACAAATAGCTCTTTTTCTCTTTTGGGGGATGGCAGAGGTAATTATGAGAAGAAATATCTACCTTTTTCTAGGTCAAAGCTAAATAATTTTTTATCTAAATCTATACTGAGAAAATACCACAGGTGTACCTCATAGAAAATATGCTCCTGCAAAGTTGAGTGTAAACTAGATTTTTTCAATGAAATCACATTTTAATGTATTGTGTAGGGGTGGGGGCATTCTTTTAAAAAGTGTTAGTCAATTCTTTGTAAAGCAAATAATTATCTTTAATTTAAAATTTATGTTTCACATAGTTTCAGAGAACTAGTTGGAGGATAATTCCAGAGATCCAATTTCCTTAGTTATAGAAACTGAGGCCTAGAGATGTTAAATGAATTGCCCAAGATCACACAAATAATAAAAAAGAGACCTTTAAGTTGAACACAGGTCCTTGGACCTGGGAATCAGTATCTGTTCTACTATATATACTGCTACTCTGGTTTACCCATTTTGTGGGTAATTTATGGGCAGCTAGGTGGCACAGTGGATAGAGTGCTCGACGTATAGTCAAAAAGACCTGAGTTCAAATCTGGCCTCAGACACTTGCTGGCCATGTGATCCTGGGCAAGTCACTTAACCCTGTTTGCATCATGTTCATCATCTGTAAAATAAGCTGGAGAAGGAAATGGCAAACAGCTCCAGTATCTTTGCCAAGAACCCAAAATGGGGTCATGAAGAGTTGGACATGACTGAAATGACTTAACAACAATAACCTGTTCTTCATTCCTGTAACAAAGAGATCAAAAGTACTAATTTCATCATTTACATTCTGTCTGTTTAAATGCTAACTTCTATTAATTTAAAGCTCTTAACTTCTGTGTTTAGCCCATAATTGTCATCTGTTCCCTATTAAATGAGATTTTCTCCCTCCCTATTCCTATTATGTTGATACAAGAAGTTCAGTCTTTAGTTATAGAAAATGAAAGAATAAAGTGATCTAGGAATCTAGGTAGTGTAATTTTATAAAATGTACAATTTTTCTGGGAGGCAGATTTTTTTTTTTACCTTTTCTGGAGCAGAATTCCAGGTGGGAAAATTTGTGCAGTTGTGTGCCTTGATGAATCTTAGTGTTAAAACAATTCTAAGAATACCTCCATGATGCTTTCAAGGCATCAACTTGACCAAGGGGGAGATACTTAAATGTATATTGTTTGTTTCTTACCTATGATTTGCTTGTCTCAGAGATGAATCTCTCAAACTATTCTTGTTTTTCCTATGAAAGAAAAAAAAAGGTAATACTCACTTTGAAGTTAAAATTGTCATCGAATAGATTAGAAGCAAGAATTGAGCCCTCATTACTATTAACTAACTCCCAGGAATGGAGTTTAATTCTTATAGTCTTCTGAAACTTAAGAACTTGGGAAAAGCTGGGTGGTGAGAAAACTCACCAGAAAAGGAGACCTCATTGTATCTTAGCATGTTATGAAAAAAAATACTTTAAAAAGTTGCAGTGCATAGAGCAATGGACTTGGAGTGGGCAAGACCTGCTTTCAAATCCTAACTCAGGCACTTGTCAATTCCCCCTCTTTCAGGTTCTTTCTCTGTAAAACAGGGATAATAGTACTTCAAAGGATTTTTGGTAAGTATCACATGAGACACTATGTGTAAAGCACTTCACAAACCTTAAAATGCTATTATAAATATTCTTTATTATAGCTATTATACGGAATGATCACTGATTATGTGGGTGTCAGCTGAATTGAATATATGACAAAACTGTGAATTAACATTTTAAAACAGTTTCCAAAACCTTCTACCTGTGAACCAAGTCGGCTAATTTGTGGGAGGAAAATTACTTATTTTTCAAAGTCATGACAGTTTAAAATGTCTTCTAAAATATGTTCTACTAATCATGTAAAGACTTAAATTATTATAGGAAAAAATCTGTCCAATCGTTTTCCATCTCTCCTGAAAACAGTTGGACCAGAGGAGGTTAGATTTAAACAAAAATTTCCTGATATTGAGGATAATTAGAGAAAGAAGAAACCTGAAGGACTCCAGGGAAGTATTATCTTCTCAGGAAGTCTTTCCTTAAACGGATAGATTTTCATTTCTCTGAGAGAGTTGAGGTGTAATCCTGTTTTGGAAGCAGAGGGATAACAAACTCCCCTAATGTTTCTCTATAATAATAATAGCTAGCAAATACATAGCACTTTAAGGTTAAGTGGCTTGTCTATGGTCAGTCACATTCAATAAACACTTATTACTATATGCCAGACACTGTGCTAAGGATGAACTAGTTAAGTGATAGGATTTGAATGTATATTTTCCTTACTCCAAAGCCAAAGATAGTTTTGGCTGTGCTTAGCTATCCTAGGCCAGTAGAGAAGTTAGAAAAAATTATAGATCATAAAATGTTAGAGCACAAATATGTTTCATTCTGTCTTCCTGTGTTCACAAACCAACTAAATAAATCTAATTATTCTCCCAGTCTGATAGGTAGTTTATAGCTTATGAAAGTCTCAACACATGTCTTGTTTCTTCATAGCCTCTCTGATGTTCCCCCACCTTAGATGTATATCAGAATGACACCACACTGAAAAAATTTCATCCTAAACATTGCCTTTTAGGGGAATCAAGGCTTATTGGCTCTTACAGAGGAATGGTTTGCAACTTGTCATCATATTTTTATCTAACTTTTTGAAGCTCACTGGTTTGAATATTTTGGAGTGAGTTATTTTCAGAGCATCATTTCTGGACAACGTGCTTATTTCTTCTCCTCCCTTCTCCTCCTGCCACTATAGGTGAGTCCATTGAAAATCAAACCTTTCTAGTCTGAAGAGTTTCTGATTACATACCCTTACATGCATCTAGCCTAACAACATAGTTCTCCTATCCCAAGAATGAAAACTCAGCAAATGTGTAAACATATTACCTACCATTCTAGAGAATAGAGCTGAGTCTTTTTAGTCATGAGCTGTAGTTCTTTGAATAAATTTAAGAGGGACCAATGCTGGTTCAGAACCGAACCATGTTTTCCCATAGGATATGCCATGTAAAAAAATTCATGCATAAAAGCTTGAATCCCAGGAGCAGTTGATGGGAAAAGCTGAGAAGAAAATAGAGCAAATATAAAACTGTTAGTAAAGAATCTCAGAATAACTTGGGGAAAAAGTACAAAATTTAAAAAAAAAGGAATGCTCTTCTGGAATGCCACATAATCCAGTATTTTAAAAAGAAAATATTTTAAGAGCAATGGTCAACAAAACCCACTTTTGAATGGTTATATGATGTTCTCTGTGGAACTGAAAATAGTATTCATTTGAGCACATGAGTATACAACCAGGCAGATAGGAGGATAAAGAGAAATCCCTTATGGTTGGAATTTGAGAATAGAATAAGTCATGCCAACAGAACAAAGGAAGTTTGTTGCTGTTCTCTCACCACCCTTACAGTTAAGGAATTGATACTGTTGCTCTTTTTCCCAGCTCACAGCTTTCTACCTCTTCATGCCAGATTCTTGGGAGATGTTCTTTACATTCATGATGCCTTATCTCATATCACAAACTCCAAGAAAAGTGGAAACAGGTCTATTTCACTTTGTATTGTGTCCAAAAAAGTACTATTAAATATAGGCATTAATTTACTGCTGGATAATGATGAATTTGGAGTTTATCCAAATTGGTATTTATGGTGGAATTGTCTTTGAGGAAAATATTTTTCCTTTGAATTCGTCAGAGAAGCTTTTCCAGACAAAGGCAAATTACAGAACATCTTCATTAACAAAATTAGCGAGTAAATTGGTGATGTTTTCATGTCCCAACATTCATGAAGTAAAAACATTCACTTTAAACTTTACTATAGCATTACCATAGTGTTTTAATCCATCATTTATCAGAATGCAATTTATTTTTTAAATTATGCATATTAAATTAATAACTATTAAATCAATGATTCACTTCATTTAAATGACTGAGTTTTGGATTAGACCTTTTAAAAAGAGTTTTCATCAACAGAGTCATTAGAAAGTCCAGATTTATTCATTTAGTCAATTATAAAAAGCAGTATGAAACAGAAAACTAGGTATTGAAGATGCACATGTAGATACAATAAATTTCCTTTTGATATTATTTTGACAATTATCAGAAGCTAAAAAATGCCACCCTTGGAATAGAATCAATTTAGACATTTTGCAAACATTAGCCATTCACCTTTTCCCTTTATCCAGTTTTGATGTAGAATTAGACAAATTGACATTTGCCATCTTTCTGAAGACTATTCTAAATTAGTCTGGCATTTCCAATCTTCCACAAACAAAAAAGAGGGAAATAGGCAAGAGATACATTTGGTAAAGTAGTAATTCTTCCAAACATTAGCAGAAAACTTAAAAATTCTTCCACATCATTCTCATGAGAATAGAAATTTAAAATCTGTCAGCTACATTAACTCTGTATTTTCCTACCATTGATAAATCAAGTATTGTTTTGCAAAGTCATAAACCAAAAGATTTAAGGATTTTAAGGATTTTGTTCTTTAAGAAAGAGAAATTGAGTTTTTAAGGTTTCAATGCATTTAAAGAAACATCTGCATCTGGCCCAAATCTAAAATTAAACACACATATGTATATATGTATATGTATATTTGTATCCATATATACATACATACTTATATATGTATATAGAATATAGTCATCCTATTATATCCCCAATAACATAATACCATTATAATAGCTTATTTTTGTTTTACCAGTTGAAATTGTCCCAGACTCTTGAGTTCCTTTATGAATGTCATAATTGAATTCATCTCCTCTAAAGAGAGGCATGGATTTAGTTCATTTTGATATCTTTCACCCTGCATTGAAATGCAAACAAAATTACTTAAACATTCCAACAAAGAAATTAAAATTGTTTGTTTAGTTGCTACCCACTCCATATATGTCAGTCTACCTACTTATCTATCTATCTATCTATCTATCTATCTATCTATCTATCTATCTATCTATCTATCTATCTATCTATCTATCTATCTATCTAATCAATAAATGAACAAGCCTGGTTTAGTGGGAAGATATATATTTGGTTCAAGACATAGACATGGGTTCAAATACCACCTCTGAACATGTATGTTCCCTTTTCAAATGTACCTGATTTTTTTTAGAGAGCTACTATTCTTTCGGTCACCTAGGTTCATAACTTTGCCTTTTCCCTCTGCCCTGTTTCCTCTCTAGTCCCCCTCCTTCATATCCACTCAGTTGCCAATTTTTTTCAGTTCTACTTCCACAACAACCTTCACATTCATGTCCATATCTCTACTCATTCTATATACTAATCTCGTTCATGTCTTATCACCTTTTAGATGGACAATGGCAATAAGTTCTTAATACTTTTTTTTAAAGTGAGGCAATTGGGGTTAAGTGACTTGCCCAGGGTCACACAGCTAGTAAGTGTTAAGTGTCTGAGGTTGGATTTGAACTCAGGTACTCCTGACTCCAGGGCCACAGCTCTATCCACTGCACCACCTAGTTGCCCCGGCAATAAGTTCTTAATAGACCTCCTTGCTTCCAAATTCTCCCTTCTTTATTCTATCCTTCACTTTCTGTTTAAATAATCTTCCTACAGGATAGACATGACCAGGGATCTCTTATGCTCAAAAATCTGTGATGGCTCCCTATTGCTTCTAGGGTAACACACAAACACAGCAGTGTAAAATTTAAAGTTGACTATAGCCTGGCTTCAAACTACTTTCCAGGTCTTCCCCCCCCCCCATATTATTCCCCTTCAAACATTCTATACTGCTATCAAACTGACCCATTATCTTTTTCCTTTTCCTGAACCTGACTTTTCATGTCTGATTTCTAAGCTTTTGTTCAGGCATATGGGCTTGAAATACCCCCTCCTTTTCCTCCAGTCCTTAGAATCTTTGGCTTCTTTCAATGTTTGGTTCATGTGTCTGGAATATATTGAATTGATTGGGATGAAATTCTGAATTAATAAAAACCTTTAATTTTAGAGTGTTTTAAAGAAAATACTGTTTTGTTACTCTAAGGAGGTCACAAAATAGTAGAAAGCAATAAAAAGTAAGTAATATAGTTGAATGAGAACTGGATTGTGTGTTAGAAAACCTTGATTCCAGTTCTATTGCCACTAAGAGCTAGCTACAAATTTGCTTTGTTTCTCAGTAAGTATGTGACCCCAGGCAACTGATTCACTGGGTATGTTCAACATGGAAGCAGTGTAATGAGATAGCAAACAAAAGTAATGCAGTCAAAATTAGAAGGGACATAGGAAACTGGGGGGAAATTTATAGCAATTGTCTCTTTTAAAGACCTTATTTTTCAAATATATAGGGAACTGAGTCAAATTAATGAAAATACAAGCAAATCTCTGATTGATAAATGTTCAAAGGATATGAAGAGGCAGTTTTCAAGAGAAATCAAAGCTATTAATAGTCACATGAAAATGCTCTAAATCACTATTTATGAGAGAAATGAAAATTAAAATAACTCTGAGATACCACCTCATACCGTTCAGGTTGACTAACATAACAGAAAAGGAAAATGACAAATATTGGAGAGGATGTGAAAAACTGAGACACAAATGCACTGTTGGTGTAGTTGTCAAGTAGTCCAACCATTCTGGAGAACAATTTAGAACTAAACCCCTTGAGCTATAAAATTGTGCATACCCTTTGGCCTAGCAATGCTACTGCTAGGTCTATATTTCAAAGAGATCAAGGGAAAAGGAAAAGGACCCATTTGTACGAAAATACAGATAGCAGTTCTTTTTGTGGTAGCAAAGAATTGGAAATCAAAAGGATATTCATCATTTGGAAAATGGCTGAACAATCCTAGCATATGATTGTGATGGAATATTATTGGGCTATAAGAAATGACAAGCAGGATGCTTTTGGAACAATCTGGGAAGATTTATATGAATTGATGCAAAGTGAAGTGAACAGAAGCAGATCATTGTACACAGTAATAGAAGTATTGTAAGGACAATCACCTATGAAAGACTTAGCTACTCTGATCAAGACAATGATCCAAGACAATTCTAAAGGACCCATGATGAAAAATGCTATCCACCTCCAGAAAAAGAATTGATGAACTCTGAGTGAAGATTGAAGCATACTTTTTAAACTTTATTTTTCTAAGGTTTTTTTTGGCATGTGTGTGTTTTCTTTTATAACATGGCTAATATGGAAATAAGTTTTGCATGACTTCACATATATTGATATCATATAATTGATATCATATTCCTTGCCTTGTGAGTGTGTGTGGGAAGGGTGGGAGAGAGAGAATTTAGAACTCAAAATTTTAAAAATGAGTGTTAAAAAGTTTACATGTTAATTGGGAAATAGTTAATGATATAAAATATATATTAAAAACATCTCTGGCCTCAGTTTCCTTTTCTGTTAAATGAGTGGAAATGATTAGATGACCTTTCATTTAAGATTCCTTCTGACCTTCAGTGTATCATGCTATGATTCTATAAACCTCTCAAGGCCACAGATTCCATGAGCACAATTAGAGAGTTGTACTAAGCCATTATAAGGTTTCTCTCTCTCTCTCTCTTTTTCTTTTTTGCAGGGCAATGAGTGGTAAGTGACTTGCCCAGGGTCACACAGCTAGTAAGTGTCAAGTGTCTGAGGCCGGATTTGAACTCAGGTCCTCCTGAATCTAGGGCTGGTGCTTTATCCACCTAGCTGCCCATGTAAGGTTTCTTTTAATACTACTCTTTTCTCATACTATATTCTATAGACACCTGAAAACCTCCACAGTATTGTTAAGTAGAGATCTGGAGAGAAATTATTGAATGAATATATAAGAATAATGTTTAATGTTATAGTGGAGGCAGATTAATAGTGGAAAAAACATTGGACTCAGTCAATCAACAAAGACCTAGTTTTCAATCTTGCCTCAGACATTAGGCATGAAATGTTGGACAAAAGTTATTAAACCTCTCAGAGGTCCTCAATTTCTTATTTGTAAAATGGGTATCATAACACATACACATTACCTGACCCAAATGGCTATTGTGAGAAAAGTGCTTTGCACGACTTAAAGTGTCTAATAAAACACCTTGTATATTACTGTTGCTTAGAATGAGTCATTTTACTGTACTGGGCTTTTCTTTCCTTATCTATAAAATGAAGAGATTAGACTACATGACCTCTAAAGTGTTTGTTGTTGTCATTCAGTTGTATTCCATGCTTCCTGACCCTGTTGGGGTTTTCTTGGCAAAGATACTGGAGAGGTTTGCCATTTCCTTCTCCAGCTCATTTTACAGATGAGAAAATTGAGACAAACAGGGTTAAGTGACTTGCCCAGGGTCACACAACTAGTAAGTGTCTGAAGTAGGATTTGAACTCAGGAAGATGAGTTTTTTCTTACTCCAGACCACATACTCTATCCTGTATACCACCAAGTTGCCACAATTCTAGATTCTATGATTTATCAAATTCACAGCACTTAAGAGACTCCCTTTGGAGATTCTTTTGAACTAAATTAGGAAATAGATGAGATGCTCAAGGCTTAGTAAATTATGTAAGTAGCAAGAGCCACAATGGAAACACTTTTAAGTTTGAATACCCTCTAACAAGGTGAACCCAGATAAAACATCTCAATTTTTTTTGTGGCCAAGGAGATTTTAAAGAGTAGATTTGGGATACAAGGAGATCTCTCTCTCTCACACACACACACACACACACACACACACACACACATTATAGTATGTTATTTGCCTAAGACAAAGGCAGAATTTGGAAGTGAGGGTTACATGTAACACTCCATAAGTGGGGGATGACATTACCAATTTGAGGTCCAAAATAAGTAGACACTCTATCAACAAACATTTTTTTTTCCTCACTCATTGTTTTGATACTTTCTTGAGAACAGAAAGTACCAAGATAACCACTACTTTGGGATTTTGTGGTTCCAGGCTTTAATGACTGCAGGTTTGGTAAAATAAAAAAAGAAATGGCACCAAGTCAAAAAAGACTACATGAAACTGACAATCTGGGGCCTTAGCCCGTCTATCATGAACAAATCAGTTCCATTTTAAACCTTCAATATTTGGTCATTATCTTTTTCATATTCATTTTATTATATTATATTCCTTCTAACAGCTTTTCTATTGTGGGATTTAGAAAGAAAAACTTCTCAGTGGAACCAATGTTAAGTTTATTAACTTAATTAGCACCCTAGTAGGTAGCACTGTGGATGACAACATTTAAACTTTTACCCTGTTCCAATATGAGTAACGCTCTAAGAAAATGTGGATGAAAACTTTAAAAAATAGATTTAAATCTCTTAATTTAGCCTCTATTCTTAATTTGTAATAAATAATATTGGGTGAAATTTGTCTTTTCATGGTTTTATGATGACAAAAACAAGAAGGTTGGCTAAGCAAATTGAATAATATAAATGGGAGGGGGGATTTGGAAAAAAACGTTCAGAATCATTTTCACACATTTCCTAAGAAACCCCTGTTTATCACAAAGAATTCATGATAATTATTGACATTTATATGTTACTTTAAAGTTTACAAATCACTTCCCTCACAATAATCCTGTGAAGTAGATAGTATAATTAATATTATGCCCATTTTACAGATGAGAAATTGAGGGACTCAGAGGAGACATGTCATTTGTCCATCATCACATAGCTAGTAAAAGTCAGTCAGAGGCAAGATTTAAACCAAGGTTTCTCCTGATTCTAGGGTTAATGCTTCCCCTCTCCCATTAGAATATCTATTTGAATTATAGCATTAAAAGAATTATTTTGATACTAATATTTTTATATCAACTAATAATATTTATCACAAGTTCTTGCTAAGACTTTGGAAATCTCCATCTGTAAATAGAATAATGGAATATGAATGCTGAAAGGAACCTTAAGACCATCTAGTACAATTCTTTGTTACTTCCTACCTATGTGATCTTAAGTCACTAGCCTTTCTGGCCTTAGTTTCCTCATCTGTAAAATGAGGGAGTGGAATTGGATGGTGTCTGCTCAAAGGTCCCTTTCAGCCTTCATGTTGTGATGGTATGAGTCTTTGATCTGGAAATAAAAACAAGAAGAGATAGAAATAGGGAATGTTTGGATGAGGAGAACATTTTGGGGATAAGATAATGAGTTGAGTTTTGTACATATTGAATTTGAAATGTGATACTATAGTGAACTTTAGAGGGGAGATTAGGTCTGGAAATTATCTCTCTTTATCTATCTACACACCTCTGTATATGAGTGTATATAGCTATTTATATATATATATATGTATGTATATAGACATAGATCTATACACACATGCATATATGTGTGTGCATCATTTTCATAGAGAGGGTCGTTAAACCATGGGAGCTGATCATGTTGTCAATAGAGTATAGAGGGAGAAGAAAAATGGATAGAATCTTGGGTGACTTCCACAGTGAGGTGCATGATATAGCTGTTGAGAAAGAAAGCAAAGGAGAGTGAGGAGCTACCAGACAGGTAAGAGGAGAACCAGGAGAGAGTAATGAAATCCCAGAGAGGAGACATTAGCTAGGAGGAAAAGATAACCAGCAGCATCAACTATGTCATATAGTTCTAGAAGGATGGAGACTTAGAAAAGACCGTCAGATTTGACAATTTAAAAATCTATTGGTAACTTTGGAGAGAGTATTTTAGTTCAGTTACAAAGTTGGAATCCAGATTGGAAAGAGTTAAGGAGTGAATGAGTAGAGGTGGTAAGTATAGACACCTTTTCAAGGAGTTTGGCTGAGAAAAGGAAAAGAGAATGATAGATTGACGGGGATAGTACGATCTCTAGTGAAGGGTTTTTGTTTTGAAATTATATTTTCTTTACAATCAGCAAAAAACCTTTTCACCCTCCCTCTCCACTCCCCCCTTGAGAACTAAAGAAAATCAAACCCTGTTATAAATATGTATAGTTAATCAAAACACATTGGTCAGATAGATACATATATTTGTCTTAATCTGTAGTTTAATGTTTTCACTTTATCAGGGGATAGGTAATATGTTTCATCATTAGTGCTCTGGAATTGTGTCATTACGCTAATGAGTTCCTAATTTCTTTCAAAAGTTGTTGTTGTTGTTACCATATTGCTGTCATTGTATAAATTCTTCTCCTAATTCTGTTTCCTTCATCAGCGCAATATCATATGAGTCTTCCTAGACTTTTCTGAAACCATCCCCTTCATCATTTCTTATAGTATTCCATCAATTTATATATCATAACTTCTATTCCCCAATTTATGGCCACTGATTCAGATTTCCATTCTTTGACCTCAACAGAACTATAAATATCTTTGTGCATTCTTAGAGTTCATTTTGTTTAAGACTAAACTCTCTCTTAATCTACCATTCTTCTAATTTCCCTCCTCCCTTCTCCCCTTTCCCTCCTATTTTCTTGTTGATTGAAATGGATTTCTGTAACCAACTTTGTGTGTGGGTATGGGTGTGTTTTCTCTTTCTCTTTAATCAGGTCAGATGAGGTGAGGCTGAAGTGTCAGCTGTTCCCTCTACCCTCTCCTCCTTTGTATGGATAACTACTTGTGTATCCTGAATATGTGAGATAATTTCCCCATACTTTTCTTCCTCCCCCTCCCATGTATTCCTTTCCCCCTCTCTATTCTTCTATTAAGTTTATTAAGACAAAACAAAACTACTCCCAGACCTCATCTAATTAGATTACATCTATAACCTCAGATGATGGTGGACTCAGAGGGGACACACGTATCATTATCATATGTTATCATATAATCAGCTTATCTTTTTTAGTCAATTATCAATGTTCATTCCTGTTTACTTTTTTATGTTACTTTTAACTCCTGTGTTTGAACTGAAGTTTCTACACAGCTCAGGTTTGTTGTAGTTGTTTTTTAAATCAGAAATGCTTAAAAGTCTTCTATTCTATTAAAGATTCATTTCCCCCTCTTCAGCATTATATTCAGTTTTGCTGGGGGAGGTATTCTTGGCCATAAGCCTATATTGCTTTCTGACATATCCTATTGCAAGTTTTCCGTTCCTTTATAGTGCTGGCTTCTAAATCATGGGTGATTTTAACTATGGCTCCTCATTATTTGAATTCTTTCTTTCTGGCTACTTTCTTTCTTTGACCTGGAAGTTCTGGATTTTGGCTACAATGTTTCTGTGATTTTTCATTTTGAGGTCTTTTTCAGGAAGTAGCCAATGGGTTCTTTCTATTGCCCCTTGTCCTTTAATTCTGAAATCTGGACAATTTTCTTTTAAGATTTCTTGAAGCAGTTACAATTTTTATTGGTCATGGCATTCAGACAGTCCAGTGATTCTTTTTTTTTTTTTTTTTGCAGGGCAATGGGGCTTAAGTGACTTGCCCAGGGCCACACAGCTAGTGAGTGTCAAGTGTCTGAGGTCGGATTTGAACTCAGGTCCTCCTGAAACCAGGGCCGGTGCTTTATCCACTGCGCCACCTAGCTGCCCCAGTCCAGTGATTCTTAAAATATTCTTCTCTATATTTTGCCCAGTTCAGTTGTTCTTGCTATGAAATACCTTATATTTTCTTCTTTTTTTCAGTCTTTTGATTTTGTTTTAAATGTGGTCCATTCTATTTCTCAGGTAGTTTGTTGCTTAGACAGGGCTTTATATTTCTTGTGCCAAGGTTTTAATTCCCTTTCTAATTCTTTCTTCCATATCTCTCATCCCCCCCCCCGGTCATTTTTCCCCCTCAAGTATTCTCATTTCATTTGCAAAAACATTTTCTAACTCTTTTTAAAACTCTTGCCTCATATATTCTAGGTATTTGTTGAGTTTGTGGCAAGCTGTGTTTTTCTCTGAAGCATTACTTATCACTGTCTTGGAGTCATTATCTTTTTCTACATTTGTGTTATGAGTGTCCTTACCAACATAAATAGCTCAATATTGCAGGGTTCTTTTTCTGTTTGTCCATTCTTCCAGCTTACTTGACCATGAACTTGATGTTTAAGCTGGGATCTGCCATACTTCTGAGGGAAAATCTGAACTGGTCCTGTTGATTTCTTGGGGGTATTGAATGTTGTACTATTCCAGGATTTCAGGGACAGTCTGGGGACCTGCAAGCTTTCAGTGCTTCCAAAGGCATCTGTCTGATCCAAGGCAAAGCTTGATTTCTGCCCCTCCCTCCCCCCTACACCCCTGGACTGTGCTCTGCAAGTTTCTGACCTGGGTTTTAAATTTTTATTATTTATTTATTATTAACATTCTTTTCTTTTTACATTCTGTGTTCCAAATTCTCTCCCTCCCTCCCACTCATGAGCAATATATCACTTATACATGTGAAATCATGCTAAACATATTTACATATTAGCCATATTTTTTTTAAAAGCAATAAAATGAGAAAATTATATTTCAATTTGCTCTCAGAGTTCATCAGTTCTCTCTTTGGAGATGGATAGCATTTTTTCACTGAGTACTTTGGAGTTGTTTTAGATCATTGTATTGATCAGAGTAGCCAAATCTTTCACAATTAATTCATTACAACATTGCTGTTACTATGCAAAATGATCTCCTAGTTCTGCTCACTTTATTTTGCATCAGTTCATATAGGTTTTATTGTTTTTTTCTGAAACCACCCCTTCATCATTGCTTATAGCACAATAGTATTCCATCACAATCATATTCCACAACTTGTTCAGCCATTCCCCAAATGATAGGTATCCTCTTGATTTCCAGTTCTTTACTACCACAAAAAGAACTACTATAAATATTTTTGTACATGTAGGTCCTTTTCCTTTTTCTTTGATCTTTCTAGGATACAGACCTAGTAGTAGTATTGACTGGTCAAAGACTATACCCAGCTTTATAGCCATAGTTCCAAACTGTCCTCCAGAATGGTTGGACTAGTTTATTAGTCAACAAACAATTCATCAATGTACCTATTTTTTTCCTCATCCAAGTTGTTTTAATGTGCATTTTTTTTGTGGTGCAATGAGGATTAAGTGACTTGCCCAGGGTCACACAGCTAGTAAGTGTCAAGTGTCTGAGGCTGGATTTGAACTCAGGTCCTCCTGAATCCAGGGCTGGTGCTTTATTCATTCTGCCACCTAGTTGCCCCCTCCTTTTTCTAATCAATAGTGATTTTGAGGATTTTTCATATGACTGTAGAAAACTTTGATTTCTTCTGCAAACTGCCTGTTCATATCTTTTGCTGATCTGGTTTTGGTCAGAATAACAAAAGAATACAGCTTTATTGGTTCATAATGACAAAATTGTAGGTTCCCCCTTGTTTAGGATTTCTGCCATGGTCATTCCTCTGTAGACTGGGCTAGATGCTGGAATTGAGATTTCCTTCTGTTCCTGGCATCTGAGCCCAAAACTTGGTGCTTGCTTCTGAACTTTGCCCCATCTTTGTACACTACCCAGGAATGCCATCCCTATGAGTAGTTCCCCTTCTCAGCCCATTCGATCTGTGAATCAGTAGTGGGCATCTAGCATTAGTTGGCATCTGTACCTGTTACAGTCTATTATGAGCTTGAGGATGTCCCACATGGGTCTAGGACCTCCTTTTGCCCTGGTACACAGCCTCTTCTTGGCCATTGAAGTGTTCTGCACCAGTGTGGTATGCACCTGGCCTGATGAAGAGTCCAGTGGCAGCAGGCCTCTCTGTTTGTCTTCCTATACCTACTTGTGTTGGACAAAGGACCCACTGTGACCTTTTCCTGAATTTCATTATCAGTATTTGGTCTGGTGTATTTTGTTGGTCTTGCCGAGCTCAGATGCATTGCTTTCTATTACTCTGCCATCTTGGCTCTGTCCTCCTCCCCCAGTGTTTAGTTTTTTGTTATTGTTGCTTGTTTTTGTTTTGGGGATGGGAGAAATGTTGACATTTTTAAGGCAGTAGGAAAGGAACTATTATATATGGAGAGGTTGAAGATGAGGGGTAAAGATGGAATGATTCAGGATACAATCTTCTGGAGAAGACCAAAGCGGGTATGATGAAATGGATGTAAAAGGCTTGACCTTGGTAAGGGGAAGGACCACCTCAGTCACAATATGGAGGGAAGGAAGAGAGAACAGGAATATCTATTGTGTATTACAGCATTGTTGTCCTCATTTTACAGATAAAATGAGGGTCTCAAAGCTAGTATTAAAGCAAGAATTGAAATAAATTATTAATGTTTTTGTTATTAATGGCTAACATTCATATTTCTTTTTAAGACTACATATGCTAAAGACTGACTACAGATGAGGAAATATTAAATACACAAATATAATCTTACCTTAATTATATCTGATCTGTAAATTCTTTGAAGTGCTTCAGAAAAAATGGAAAGTGAAGACTCATTGGCAAAGAGAAAATTGAAAGTGTCTTCTAAAAGGAATTCTTTTGTATTTTGGTCCTTCAAATCAAGATTGTTATCAACTTGAAAATCAAAATGCTCATGTACCTTTGTAAAAGAAAAAAATATATATATATATAACAAGTATGTTAATTTATCTTAGTGCAGTAGAATTATTCTTCCCAAAACACATCCTTCTCTATGACAATTAAAGCTCAGAACTGACCTCTAGTGGTCAATTTGGAGGACAGCAATCTCACACAGATTGGTACTAAGTTTTTAAAGTACACAATTCTTTCATTTGTGACAAAATTCGTGAATTCATTATAACTACATATAGGTTAACCCTCATAGTAACTCTCTTTTGTAATATGACATTTTAGTCCATCATTTATTAACTGGGACCATGTTCAATCAGCATAGTTAAGAATAGAAGAAATTACTTGTTTGTAAAATGATGGTATCAACCATACAGAGAAGTTTCTTTAGAAAACTTTAGCATTATGAGATTAACTATTTAATGCAGTTTACTCAACTAAATGTTAGTCACAAGAAATAAAAATGGTCTCATTGTATAAGAGTCTAAAGAACAATTTTGAATGTCATAAAATTGAGGGGAAAATTTAAATTTATTTTGATCACTTAAGCTGTTCAAGCTGCCAGTTTTGAATATTTGGGTCAACATGTGTTTTATTCCATCTTTTCCCTCCTCCCTTAAAAAAACATGGCTCCACTCAGACAAAGCCAATGAACTGTCCTAATTTCCTATTTCTAAAAATAATTCCTGAGAGCTGTTTTAGGATGGCATGAGAAAAGAAAAATCAACTAATTAGGTGGAAGAGAAAGAGACTATTATTAGAGTAGATAATATTGGCATAAAATTACAATTCACATGTGTTTCCTAGTAGGAAAATTAAATTTCAAAAAAACTCAGAGCTATTCAATTAAACTTTGTAGGCCAAAATTAATTAATTTAAATGTAAATAGTTACTAAATAAGCTTGGGTGTTTATGCTAATGTTCAGCGTTAATTTTTTAAACTACTTAACTCTTTAAAATATATAGGCTAAGAAAAATAAAATAAAATAAAATATATAGGCTAACTCAAGCCTAGCTTCAGTTTAAGAAGACTGAAGCAGTTATGGGTATGTTAACCCACACTCAAACAAATGGATTGGATTATCTGATATTTTTTAATAAGAATGCTACTGTTCTCCATTAATTCAGTCTACTTTACAAAAATCCATTTGTAGAAATAGGAGTTAAGGAATAGTTAAAACCCAAAGTCATTTCTCTAGGTTTACTGAAATTGATCTTAGAGAACATTTTCTGAGCAGAAACTGTTATCTAAAAGGTCACCAAAGTCTTAATTGCTAAAACCAAAAGCTTTTTCTTAGTTGTAATCTTTCCTGACTTTTCTTCTTTCTGAATATACTACTGTCCAGTGGATTCTTTGGCACAGGTCTCTTCTGGTTCCCCTCCTACCAGTCAGAGTTTTCCTTCTTGGTATTTAATTATTCATTATCAGCTTTCTTTAGCGGTTTCATGAAACTGTTGATAGATTTCTCTATTTGGAGTCAGGGAGATCTTGGTTTAAACCCTCTCTCCAATATTTAATAGCTACATCATCTTGTGCAAGTTACTTCACATTTTGGGGCCTCAGTTTCCTCATCTGTAAAATTAGGGAGTTGGACATGCTGAACTCTAAGATCAACTTCCATCTCTGAATTCATCACTGTAAGTATTATAATTCTCTGTGTATATACCATCCCCACTGCACTAGAATTTAGGTTTTCTGCATACAAGTAAGAGTATCTCAGTGCCTTGTATACAGTAGTCACTTAATCAGTGTTCATTGAAAACAATGAATATATGAATCTAGCCTCTCTATACCTGTGCTACAAAAGAACTAAATCATTAAAGACCTTGATGCTAGGTACTACACATTTGCTATAAATTCAAACTAAACATACATACAAAATCTTAGAGAAGACCAAATCATTAGTCTTGAAATAAAATATTTTGCTTTTAACATACTTACCTGAATAATCAATGGGTTTGAAGAGCTGCTATAATCAATATCAAATGTTAAAAGTTGAAAACATAATCTGCACCTGAAATAAAAATATAGAATGACATGAAAAACCTTCTTTGTTCACCATATTTATTCTATTTGCCATCATCTTATTAATGTAATTATAACCAAGTATATTATTTTAAATAAATTAATAAAGTAAAAAGGGGGAAATAATGGATTCAATAATATACAATGGTAAAATTTAATTTAGATTTTGTAATGATTAAAAATTTGAGAGATATAGTACCTGGGTAATTTAATCATTTTATTAATAAGGCCAGCAGGTTATTAATAAAAGCATGGTCATTGGACATCTCTCTCAGACCAAGGACAATCATGGCGGTGGGGCACAGAGCTTATATACCTTTGAAACCATAGGTGGTCAATGGGACCAAGAATTGACCTGTGCACTGTGGAAATGTATTTTGATTTGGGGACCCTACCTTTAGGCTGAGATTAGAAAGCCTTAGGCCCTCAGGGTCTCTTCTGTGTGGGAGGTGCTAGTGCCCCTTCCCCTCGCTTCAGCTGAGCCAAAAAGCCCCGTGGGCTGTACAAGACGCCAGGTCAGACAGCTCTGGGGAGGGAGCACTAGCTCCCTCCACCCTGAGCGGAGCTATCCAAGAGATCCTGGGCTTGTCCAGGCTGGGCTCTGGCGTAGCCTGTGCTGAGGCATGTGATGCTCGAGCATCGCCCCCAGCCCCAGCTGCAGCCCTGACTGGCAGATTAGCTTGGTCGGTAGGGGTGCAAAAAGCCCCAAGATTTGAGTGGAGAAAAGAAAGATATATATAGACCTGGGGGTTAGACTCAAGGGGGGCTACAAGGAGGAAGCACTGGAACAGAGAAAAGGAAGGCAGCAGAGGAGAGATGGAGGGTGGACAGGAGGACTGGAGGCCTTCGAAGGACAAGATAGAGAGACTGGGCGGACAAGATTAGAAGTTCCAGGTGCAGCAGGTGAGAAAGAGACACAGTGGAAAGAGAAGCACTGCAATGCAGTCAGGTTGTACATTTTATTTCCCTGTATTCATAATTTTAAATTGTATCTCATAAATAAACTCTGCTTTGATTGTTTAGTTAAGAGGCTTCTTAATATTTTGTTTATCAATTTGGGAGTGGAGCAGTGTGGTGGAACTTTATAAACTGCCCATGTTAAATTAATAGCAGTCAGATAGCCAAATAGTCAAAAGTCCCCAGATTAGTCCTCCATAGATCAGTCCCCCCGAATTAGGCCCAGTCATTCAAAATATTCTTACATTTGAATGGTGACTGCAGCAGGACTTACAGCCCAATTATAATTTTTCTGAACCTATAATTTTTCATAAGTCCAATTATATAATTTTTAGATTAGATTAGCTAATAATTAATTTTTTTACAGCACAGAGAAATTATCTCCAGTCTTGGGCTACCAATTCAAAGAAGGTCCTTTCCCTCCTCTTCAATTGGGGAGGGGGGAGGAGGGAGAAGGTGAGTTGTTGTTGTTGTTGTTGTTGTTATTATTACTTGTCCTTCATTCTAAAAGGGGACCATGACATTGGGAGGTGATATCATGACTTACAGTGAATTAGATTTTAGTGAGGCAGGGCCGCACAGGGTCACCAGCTTTACTCTCTCCTCCAGCATCTGGGTCCAGTGGGAAAATATATATCAGGGCAATTGGAGATGGCCCCAAATGTTTGAGGCAACTGAGTTAAGTGACTTGCCCAGAGTCACACATCTAGTAGTGTCAAGAGTCTGAAGCCAGATTTGAACTTGGGTCCTCCTGACTCCAGGGACAGTGCTCTATCTAGCTGCCCTGGGAGGTGGGGGTAGAGGAAGGGCAAGAGACCCCTCCATTGAAGGAGAGACCTTCCTATCTAGACAAATAGATCTTTCTGCACCCAAGCTTGAGTAGAATACAATGAGCTTGGCCACCCTAGATTCCTTGCAAGCTTGGGATGAATCTGACCAAAATAAAGAGATTCGCTGCAGTCTCAAGGAGAAACTGGACCTCTAGCGGGGAAGCTCTGAATCTCCCTAATATATCAGTTAATAATAATCATTTCTCACAACTTGAAAACTGTTTTGACCATCACATTGAATTGATCTGAAAATTCATAGCATTCCACAGATCCAATATTAGAAACTGTATCGTAAAATTGACTGAAGAGAATCTAGAAATGGGAAATAGCATACTTTCACTATACCATTTCCTAAAGAGTAAATAGAGTCCTCTAATAACGACATAAAATATTGACCTAAACTGAATGTTCCTTTTATTATTTTTCATTTCAATTTTTCTCTACATATATTCCTAATTGCATAAAGCATTGCAATATAGTTATTGAGAATTACAAATATTATTTTATCATACAAAACTAGAAATAGGGTAACCTTATTAAATTTCTTACAGTTTTTCTTTTTTGTTTCTTTTTTACTTTTCTCAAGAAAGGCAGAGGCCATTTTGGTTGAAATTTAAAATCTATTGCACTTGTCTACAAAGGAATAAAAATGCTGGATTTTGTTAATACAGGTTATTAATGAACTATTTTGATTAGATACATCCAAATTGAAAAGATTTTCTTTATAAAAACCAAAGTTTAATATACATGCAAATTATGTTTTTTTTAGCTTTAATAGGGCAATATTGAAGCAAAAATCCTATCACTTTACTTATTCAATTTATTTTCATCATTGTTGAATATATACCAGGGTATTTGATGAAATATACTACGACAAATGTAAATATACTATGCAAGTATAGTTAGAATAGGCTGTTGCAGCATCATGGCATTTCAGAGTTGAAAAGAACCTGAGTGGATATCTAGTCAGACTCATACCCCTGAAGTATCTTCACTACAACATACTCTTTTAGAGAGCAAAATATTTCCTGGAACAGTCTGTTTCACTTTGGGGTTGTTAGGAAGTTTTTTTTCTTAAATGAAATCTAAATTTGCCATTCTGAAACTTCCACCTATTGTTCCTTGTCCTACCATAAATATCTTTCAAAGAAACATAGACTTTTTAATGTTGGAAAGAAACAAGTATTTATTAAGTATTAAATATGTGCCAGGCACGGTACTAAGTACTTTACAAATATTATCTTATTTGATCCCCACAGCAACCAGGGGAGGTAGGTGTTATTATTCTTCTCATTTTTGAGATGAGGCAACTGAGGCAGGTAGTAGTTAAGTGACTTACCCCAGGATCATACAGCTAGTAGGTGTCCAAGAATGAATTTGAACTTAGATCTTCCTGACACCAGGTCCAGCATTCTATCCACTGTGCTACCTAGCTGTGTGATTATGCTGTATAATTCTTCTCATGCATTTTCTATAAAAGTCAATTTTGGGGTAATTTTTTTGTTTTGTTCAGAGCTATAACTAGCAATTTCTTCACCTGTGTCAATGAATGGGGTGGAGTAAGGGGAAGGTAAAATTCACCTGGTGTGTTAATGAGGGAAAGAAGATGTTTTGAGATGAGATTGCTGCCATGAGAATCACTGTGAGGTTAGAGTGGACAAGGCAGGAAACATCTCCAGGAAGAGAGAACCAAGTATCCAGGGAAGCAGAGATCCCAGGTCTGCCCCTCTAAATAGCCCACCCTGATGCAGAAGCTCATCCTGATGAAGGCCCTGGTTTTGTTCTATTATTTACCTTTTGATGGTCTTTGGTCCCAGAGTAGATGTTTCGCTGAATGCTTCCGCTGCCAGCAGAAGTTTACTTATAGCTTCTTTCATATTATCAAAGGCCTGAAGAGGAGAACTGACTCGGAGGAATGTCTCAAAAAACGTTTGCAGCTGTGAACAAAGGAAAAGATTAATTTGTTGAATCCGAGTATCTCCAATATACTTGTGCATCACTTTAAAGGTGACCATTGGTGGGGCAGCTAGGTGGTACAGTGGATAAAGCACTGGCCCTGGATACAGGAGGACCTGAATTCAAATCCAGCTTCAGAAACTTGACATGTACTAGCTGTGTGACCCTGGGCAAGTCACTTAACCCCCATTGCCCCGCAAAAAAAAAAAATGACCATTGAAGGTATTTCTCTAGAAATTAAAATTTCTTGTGCCCCAAACATATAAAAATTTGTAAAAATAAGGGAAATCAGCCATCTCATTTGTCTTTCTAATACATGTTTTGATTTATAATGCATTAAGTTGGTATATTGCCTGTGATTACTTCTCAGAAAGTCCCAAGAACATGCCAAAAATGCCAAGCTGTTTAAATTTCTCTTAATTTCATACCATGATTATAGTCTCATTTTACTACATCTAATCACATAAACATCATAACTAAATATCTCAAGATAAAAGTAATTTGAGAATGGGATAATGTAAAAAAAATTCAACACCATCCTCCACTCAATTTTCTATTAAGCCTAACCACTTGAATTCAGATCTCTTGCCTTTTTTTTACAACTATGTTTAGCCAACAAGAAGACAGAAAAAATTGGATAAAATTCCAATTTATTTTCTACAAAAGTAGAAAAGTTCAAATTTGTGTCTTTTATTTTACTGTAACAGACATAGAAGTCTCTATACCTATGATCACAGACTACTATTTTCACTCACTGAAGCCTTTAAAAATTAAATATATATATATACATATATATATATAAATTTATTCATAATATGCAACCTTAAGTCTCAAATCAACATGTCTGAAAAATAAAAATGCAAAAATCATGTCTTACTTTCTCTGGTTAAACACAATATAACAAAGGTAAGTAAGAAAAATCTTTCCTAGAAACAGGTGGTAAGGAACCTACTAACCTTTTTAGAAGAACAAACTAAATCCCTCTTGCCTGCATAATACTGCATGTTTCCTTCCTTTGATAACAACAGACAAAGGCTAACATAGGTTGCCAGAGGGAAATAGTAAATGTGAAATGTATCTTTAACACACAAAATAAAATTTGCCCCAAGACAAACAGGCACTAGATTCATAAGCTATCAGCAGCTGAAAAATAGAAACCTAATGAGATGTGAACTTTATTAGCAGATGGCAACCAGAATTCCTTCCCTTCTCCCTTTCAACCTCCAATTTCACTAAAGAAAAATAATGTACTAATTAAGTGGCCAAATGAAAAAAAAAATAACTAAATACCAACTTTAGAAATGTCAACATTTGTATTTGAAGTAAAAGTAGAGTTATGTTTTTCAAGGTAATAGTTACATACTCCATTTCACTTTGGTATTTAAAAATCATTATTACAACAATTTAATATTGTCAATGTGTAACATTATTTAACAATTTAATGTTGTTAATGTGTTATAACATATAGTCATTTAGAACTTTCATAATATTTATATGAGAAAAGTTTAATAGTCTAAGGGTAGCAATAAGGACTTGTAGATAGCATATGACAGTGTGACTATATAGTTTATCTTCAGTTAAGTGCCAAAAATGTGTAGGCCTAATATGTGTAAGGCCCTGTGTTAAGCACTATGGATAGATAAATGAAAAGTAATGTAGTCTCTACATTTAAGGAATTTAAAACCTATATATGACATAAACAAATGAGTTTCATGAAAAGTAGAATGTGATAAGAGCAAAGAAAGGGACTATACAAGAGACTATAGGGCATTTAAAGAGGAAGAGATCACTTTCATTTAGTGAGATGAGCCTTAGCATTATGAAGGCCATGGTTGGAGAGGTTGGGGTCCCTCAAACTGGGCCTCGAAGGAAAAGAAGTACTTTAGTAGGGAAAAATATGGAAGGAGAGTATTCCAGTCAAGAAGAACCCAATGAATTAGTCAAGAACTTATTAAGCAGAGGGCGGAGCCAAGATGGTGGAAGAAAGCCTTTGACTCCCCCAAGCTCCCAATGAACCTGTCCAAACACTTTAAAATAATGCGATAAAATTACTCCCGGAACAGCCTAATCTACATAAGAACAGAGTGAGACTATTTTCCAGCCAAAGACAGCAACTGGAATCACCTGCTGTTCAGTCTGAGAGAGGATCACGGTGAGTGGTGTGGACCCAACTGGGAAGAGACCTCACCTCCAGCACCCCGGAGTCTTTGGCTCCAATGACTTCTTCTGAGGCTCAGCTCACGGACTGGTGCAGGGGTTTGGCAGTTGGCCAGGGTGAAGTGGCTGCAGTCTCTGCTGCAGTTGGGGCAAAGTGCCCAGGTTCTGATCCAGTGGGCTAAATTGAGTGGTAGCAACCCAGTGAGGGAGGAGCACAGGCACAACAAGTTTCTGACCATAGAGAATCAGATTTCATTCAGACATCTGCTTCTGGTCGAGATAAGTAGGCAAAGAAAACAGCAGACTATAGAAAGCTTTTCTGGGGGGAAAGTAGACCGGAATACATCCTCAGAAGAAGATAATAACAAAGTCAAAATTCCAACATCCAAAGCTTCCAAGAAAAATATGAATTGGTCTCATCCATGGAAGTGTTCAAAAGGGACTTTGAAGACAAAGTAGGAGAGATAGAAGGAAGATTTAGAGAGGTGGAAGAAAGAATGGAAAGAGAAATGAGAGCGATGCAGGAGAGTCATGAGAAAAAAAGTCAACAGCTTGAAAAGCCAAATGTAAAAGGAGATACAAAAGCTCTCTGAAGAAAATAATTGCCTAAGAATTAGGATTGAACAAATAGAAGCTAGTGACCTTATGAGAAGCCAAGACAAAGTAAAGCAAATCCAATTGAATAAAAAAATAGAGGGCGATATGAAATATCTCCTTTGAAAACAGCTCACATGGAAAATAGATTGAGAGAGAATTTGAAAAATAATTGGTCTACCTGAAAAGCATGATCAAAATAAGAGTTAAGATATCATCTTCCAATAAATTGTCAGGGAAATTGTCCTGATATTCTAGAAGCAGAAGGCAAAATAGAAATTGAAATAATCCACTGATCACCTCCTGAAAGAGATCCCAAAAGGAAAACTTCCAGGAATATTACAGCCAAATTCCAGAGATACTATGTCAAGGAGAAAATATTGCAAGCAGCTAGAAAAAAGGAACTCAAATACTGTGGAGTTACAGTAAGGATAACACAAGATCTAGCAGCATTTACATTAAAGCACCAGAGGGCATGGAATTTGATATTCCAGAGGGCAAAGGAACTGGGACTACAGCCAAAAATTACTTACCCAGCAAAACTGTGTATAATCTTTCATGGGAAAAATCAGACTTCAGTGAAAAGGAGGACTTTCAGGCATTTGTGATGAAAAGACCTGAACTTAATAGAAAAATTTGACTTTCAAATACAAGACCCTAGAGAAGCATAAAAAAGGTAAACAGGAAAAAGAAATCATGAGGAATATTAAAAGATTAAACTGTTTACATTCCTACATGGGAAGATAATACTTCTAACTAATAAGAACTTTCTCAGTATTAGGGCAGCTGAAAGTAATATACTTAGAGGGCACAGGTATGAACTGAATATGAAAGGATAATATCTGTAAAGCATTTAGTTTTTGTCTATCCTTGTTTTTTGTGGGGCAGGCAGGGTGTGGTGGTTTATGTCTGGGGCTGGATTTGGTCTCGAGCCCTTTTGGGCCCAGGGCTGGTGCTTTGTTCACAATATCACCTAGCTGACCCATGATGACATTTTAAAAATAAAGTTAAGGGAAGGGGTAGTTAGGTGGTGCAGTGGATAAAGCACCGGCCCTGGATTCAGGAGGACCCGAGTTCAAATCCGGCCTCAGACACTTGACACTTACTAGCTGTGTGACCCTCAGCAAGTCACTTAACTCTCATTGCCCTGCCCCGCCCTAATAAAGTTAAGGGATAAGAGAAATGCACTGGAAGAAAGGGAAAGGGAGAGGTGGATTGGGGAAAAGTAGCTCACATAAAAGAAGCAAGAAAAAGCTTATGGAGTAGAGGGGAAGATGGGAAAGGAGTGGGGGAGTGAGTGAACCTTACTCATCAGAACTGGCTCAAAGAGGGAATAACATACACACTCAAGTGGGTATAGTAATGTGTTTTGACCTGAGGGAAAGTGGGAGGGGAAGGAGATAAGGGGGGAGGGAGAGGCCAAGGAAGGAGGGGCAGATTGGGGTAGGGGGTAGTAAAAAGCAAAACACTTTCAAGGAGGGATAGGATGAAGGAAGATAGAAAATAGAGTAAATATCAAGGTAAGGGAATAAGATGGAGGGTAATATAGTTAGCAATAGTAATTGTGAAAGAAATGAAGAGCAGGATGATATCAGAAGGACATATGAAAAATTCAAACCAGCAAAAGAGAAAGAACTCATGGTATTTGAATATAGATTGAAGTATAATTTATGTTAGCTCTTCTTTCTAAAGCTATTTTGTCTATTTTCTTTCACAACCTGACTAATGTGAAGATGTTTTGCATAACTGCACATGTATGACATGTTGAATTGCTTGATTTAATAGGGAGAGTTGAGGAGGGAGGGAGGAAGAAAATTTAGAAAACAAAGTTTTAAAAAATCAATGTGAAAAATTGCTTTTTTTACATGTAACTTGGGGGAAATTCTAAATAAAATGAAAATAATATGAAGGATTGGACTAGGCAATGGACCAAAAAGTATTGATTAATGGATGGCCATTAAATGAAAGTAAAATATCTTTGTGGCATGGAGGGACACATCCTTGGTCTTATACTTGTCAATATTTAATTTATTTATTATTATTATTTTTTCTTTGTGAGGCATTTGGGGTTAAGTGACTTGCCCACGGTCACACAGCTAGTAAGTGTTAAGTGTCTGAGGTCAGATTTGAACTCAGATCTTCCTGACTCCAGGGCCACAGCTCTATCCATTGCACCACCTAGCTGCCCCTCTGTTCAATATTTTTATAATTGACTTGGCTATAGGTATAAAAGATATGTTTATCAAATTTTCAAATAATATAACACAGGGAGAGATACTTAAACACATTGGATTACAGTCAGGTTTCAAGGCCTCAGAGTCAGGATCCAAAGAAGATGATAAATTAGAGTATTGGATTGAATCTATTCAAATTAAATTGAATAGTTTGTGTCAAGTCATAGAATCACTGATTCTCCAAGTCAGAGGGAGCACCAATGCCATCTGGTCCAACCTATTTCTGAACAATTATTAGATACCAGACAAGCTGTCATCTAGCCTTCATTTAAAGACTTTTACTGAGGGTAAGCATTACTTTCAAGGTAGCCCATTCTGCTCTGGGATAAGAATTATTGGGAAGCTTTATATCAAGTCTAATTCTGCCTCTTATAACTTCCACCTATCCTTCTAGTTCCTCCATCCGGATCCAAGTAGAACAAATTTCATCTCTCTTCCATAGGATAGTCTTTAAAGAAAGGAAGATAGCTGTCCCACATACACCTAAATAATTTATTCTCTAGGCTGAGTCTCCAGTTCCCTCAACTGATTCTCATATAACATGATGTCAAAACTCTTTACTATGTTGGTTGCTCTCCTTCAGATACTCTTCAGCCTATCAGTAACTTTTCTAAACTGTATTGCTTAATATTGAACATAATATTCCAAATGTGGTCTGGCCAGGGCAGAGTACAATGTGAGTATCACTTCTCTAGCCCTGAATACCATACTTCTCTTCATTGAATCTAAGACTACATTACTTTTTGTCTGCTATAGATCACATTAACTCATATTGAGTTTGCACACCAATAAAATTCCCAAATCTTTTTCAGATAAACCACTATCTAGCCACACTTCCTTTATCTTTTATTGATGAAGTTCCTTTTTTGAACACAAGTGGAGAACGTTACATGTTTCTCTATATTGTTTCATCATGTTTGATTTCACTCAATGTACTAGCCTGTCAAGATCTTTTTAGATCCTCCAATCTCTCATATGACATGTTATACATTCCTTCTAGCTCTTGCTCATTTGCACAATTGATAAGTATGGTATCTATGCTCTTTGACATAGACACTGTTAAAAATGTTAAATAGTACATAGCCATAGATCTCTGGAGCACTTCACTAGAGATTCCTTTCCCAGCTAACATTCAATCTCTTTTAGGATCAGACATTTTCCATGTTCTTAATACACCTAACTAGGTGGTCACATTGCTTATAACAGCAAATTTCTCTGATTTGCCAATATAAAAACTCTGTCAAAAAAGAAAATGAGTTTAGGCTGTAATGACCTGCTTTGGATAACGTCGTGTTGGCTCTTTTCTAGCTGTTCAGTAATTATACCTTTAATAATATATGATTGAATTCTGCTAGGAATTAAAGTCCAAACTGCTGACCTATAATTTTCAGAATTCATTCTCTTCCCTTTTTGGAAACTGGGTCAACAGTTGCCCTTCTCTAGTCCTGAAGCCCTTCCATTTGAATGATCTCTGGCTAAGAAAGCACACATATCAGGTCTTTTCAGAACCTTGGGGAATAGTTCATCTTGGTCTAGTGACTGTAACTCATTCTCCAAGATCATTCAAAGATTCTGGCTCAGAAAGCATATATTCAAGTCTCTGAGAACCCTGGAGAATAGTTCTTCTTGGTCTAGTGACTGTAACTCATTCTCCAAGATCATTCAAAGATTCAAGCTCAGAAAGCATATATTCAGGTCTCTGAGAACCCTAGAAAATAGTTCATCTTGATGTAATGACTTTAACTCATCAGGGGCAGATAGGTGCTTTTTTACTTCTATCTACTAATCTCAGTTATCATCTTCATATTATGTGTGTGTGTGTAAGATCCTTCTCTTTGCCAGAAAAAAGAAGAAAACTATACTTCCTTTAAAATCCTTCTCCTTCTCTGAGCCATATCTTTTTCCTAACCTAGTATAGATTATAATCCGCCACCCTTTTGTGCTTACTTGCCCTTTTGCTGGTGGGTTCACTTTGAACTTCAGCATGATCAGCACTATTCTTATGGGATCATGCCAAGCTTCTGTATTCATTCTCCTTTACCTAGTCTTGCTTCTATATTCTATATATGCCCCCTTAAAACTATGTTTGACCTGTATACTCACAATGATCTCTTTAATTTCCCCTTTTATTTCTCAACAGAAATGTTTCTGTCTTTTCAATTTCAGTCTTGAGACCTTCCTATCTCTTTTATAACCCTTGATTTTCTGATATATGCATATTTTCTTAATATGAAGTGATACTCTTTTATCTATCTTGTTTCTTCTGAATAGTGTGGTAGTGGATCCCCTATTATTGAGTATATTGGAGCAGAAGCCAGTGGACAACTTACCAGGGATATAATAGAAAAGATTCCTATTCACATATGAGTAGGACCAGCAGACCTATGAAGTCTCTTACAACTTAGAAATTCTGGGACTATATAGAAGTAAAAAAAAAAAAAAGCTACAATTAGGTAATAGTGGTCTGGTTTAAGTGGAATGTAGAATGTGTGAAAAAGACTGGAAAAATAACTTGGAGACAGGTTGTTGAGGACCTTAATTGCCTAGGTAAGAAGACTATTTTTATCCAGTGTGGAAGACACCAAAAGCCTTGAAATGGAAGAGTGATGTGGTGAGACCTGTGCACTATTGCTTTGACAGGTGTAGGAGGCATGGAATTGACAGCAGAGAGAATGGTAGCAGAGAGATCAGCTAGGACACTATTAGAATAGTATAAGGGAGCAGTAATGAGAGCCTAAATAGTAATGATGGCAGTGTGAGTGGAGAGGAGAGGACAGATGTAAATGAATTTGTGGAGGTGGAATTAACAGGACTTGAGAACTGATTACATGTAGCGGATAGTTTATTTCTGAGTTTTAGGGCCATATGTCTTAATTATAAATGTCAGCACAACAGAGTGTTGGCTGAGCATAGATCCTTGCTGTGAAATTAAAGATGTGGAAATTTGAAAAAAAACCATAAATTCAAGGAAATATTCACTTTTTCATGGTCCTTAGTGATTTTAATTAAGGTAGTAGATTTTGAAATGAAGACATAATTAACTTTGAAAGAAAGCAACAGGAAAAGAGGCTGAGAATGGAGGGTAAGACATGCTCTAAAGCATTTCATTCCTCGAAAACAGAAGAGAACTAGAGCTAATCAGAGAATTGGAATGCTTTTCTTCCTATCTCTACATCAATGCAAGAACTGTTGAAGGAAGGATTGGCATAGGAATCCAGGATCAGAATCAGAAACAAGAGAACAACAGTCAACAGTCGCCAATATTTAAAGTAAAGATATAAAAAGAGGAAAATTGTCCTCAAGAAGTAAAATTCAAAAAGATTCTGCTTTTCTAATTTTATATAAGATTAGCTCTTTGTTCCTTAGTTTCTATAGGATGCCTGGCACACAGTAGATGTTTAATAAGTGTTTACTGATTGATTGATTACTTGTGTCCATGGACTTTCCTAAAGGGATCAGGAAAGGCTTTCTGTAGAAGGTGGGGTTTTACCTGGGACTTGGAAGAAGCCAGAGATGCCACAAGTTAGATATAAGGAGAGAAAGCATTCTTGGAATGGGAGACAGATTGCGAAAATGCCTAGAGTCAGGGGATGGAGTGTTGTGTAAGGAATATTAGGGAGGCCAGTGTCACTGGATTGCAAATTCTGTGTGTAAGTGTAAGGTATAAGAAGCCTGGAAAGGTGGTTGGGGTGGGGAATGGAGTTAGGGAAAAATTTTGAAGGGTTTTGAAACAACAAAAAGAGGATGAAATTCATGGGAGCTGATGACATCACCAAGTGAAATAGCATAAAGGGAGAGGGCTTAGGACAGTGCCCCGTGGGACATGTTAGCAGGTGTGCCCTGAATGAAGATCCAATAAAAGAGACTGAGAAGGAGGGGTCAAATAGGTTAGAGAATAGCATTGCATTAACTTAGTTTTTGTTTTTGTTTTTTTAGTGAGGCAATTGGGGTTAAGTGACTTGCCCAGGGTCACACAGCTAGTAAGTGTTAAGTGTCTGAGGCCAGATTTGAACTCAGGTACTCCTGACTTCAGGGCCAGTGCTCTATCCACTGTGCCACCTAGCTGCCCCGCATTAACTTAGAAAAAAAAAGATAGTATCAAGAAAAAGAGAGTGAACAACAGAATCACAGACTGCAGAGAGGTCAAGCAAGATGAGGTTTAAGAAAAGGCCATTAGATTTGGCAATGAGAAGATTGCTAGTGACTTTGGAGAGAGAAGTTTAGACTGAATGCTGAGGTTAGAAGTCATATTAGAGAGAGTTAAGAAGAGAATGAGAGGAAAGGAAGGAGATGTATCTATTGCAGTTATCCTCAAGGAGTTTAGACACAAAATGGAGGAAAGGTTTGGGACAATAGGTAATAAGGATGGAAGGGTCAAGTAAGCATTTTTTGGGGGATGGCGAAGACATGGGTATGCTTCTAGGCAATAGGGGAGCCATAAGTAGACAGAAAGATTGAAGATGAGTGAAATAGTGGAGATGATAGATGAGGCAATATTTTGGAGAAGATAGGATAGAATGGGATCACTTGTGTATCTAAAGGGGTTGGTGTTAGCAAGGAGAGGGCCACTTCATGAGAAACAAGGGTGAAAGAGGAAATGGTGGTGGAAGGCATCTGGGTGATTCAAGATGAGGACAAGAGGTGAAGGAGCTCTCAGTGAAGAGCCTCAGGTTCCTTTTATGAGAGGGTGAGGAGGAAGGAGAGCCATGGAAATTTAAGGAATAATAAAAAGGTTAGAAGAGCCACTGTGAGGAGTGGGACAGTGAATTAATTAGAGAGGTGTGAAAGGATTTCCCTGAGGAAGTGAGGACCCAGTTGAGGTTATAAATTTGTAGTGTAATTTTCCTCTACCTTCATTTAGGAGCACCAGTGTAGTAGGAGTGAAGGCAGCAGATGGTGGCAGGTGACTTAAACTAGCCTGTTTGGTCTGTGTGCATGTTTAGGCAGAAATTAATGGCCTAGATTTAAAGACTCAAAGAAATGAGCATCTTTTCCCATGTTTAATAGCTGAATAACTGATTAGAGAAAAATCTCAGCTATTCAGAAGGCAATGAGCTTGGTGTTATATGGTATAATGGAAAGACAAGCCATGAGCTTCTTGAATGAGATCAGAGACTTTTTTGTTTGTTTTGGGTTTTGTTTTATTTTATTTTTGTCTTTCTTTGTATCTCCAGTGCTTGGCACAGTTTATGGCACATAGTAAGCATTTGATATATATTTGTTGAGGGCAGCTAGGTGGCACAGTGGATAAAGCCACTGCCCCTGGATTCAGGAGGAACTGAGTTCAAATCTGGCCTCAGACACTTGACACTAGTAAGCACATACAGCTAGTAAGCTGTATGACCCTGGACAAGTCACTTAACCCTCATTGCTTCCACCCCTCCCCTCCAAATAATAAAATTAAAAATTGTTGACAACTTGGGGTGGAGGAAACCTGGGTTTGAATGTTGCCTCCTCCAATGACTAGCTATGTAATTTTGGAGAAATTACTGCTTATTTCTGGTTCCCAGTTTCCTCATCTATAAATGAAGGAAAGTAGACTAAAGAATCTCTAAGGTCCCACTGGCTCTCTATGGCTATGATCCTGTGGCATTGCTTATTCTTTTTTTTTTTTTTTTGTGGGGCAATGAGGGTTAAGTGACTTGCCCAGGGTCACACAGCTAGTAAATGTCAAGTGTCTAAGGCCAGATTTAAACTCAGGTCCTCCTGAATCCAGGGCCAGTGCTTTGTCCACTGCAACACCTAGCTGCTCTGACATTGCTTATTCTATCTGTTGTATATGGTTCATTATAATTCCAAGAAAAGTTTCTTTACCTAGTATAGTTAGAGTCTAATAGGTTGGAAATGTCCTGTAAATTTCTGAAATCATGGTGTAGAACAAGGGTTCTTAAAATTTTTCCACTTGTAATCCCTTTTTGCTCAAGAAAATTTTACATGACCCTGGATATATAGGTATTTAAAATAGTTATACGAATCAAACATTTGCTGCCAATTTTTTTACAACCCCTACATTCAGTTATGTGACCCCTTATGGGGTTGTGACTCAACAGTTTCAAAAGTTTCGGCCTAGAACACCTTTCACTTAGGAATTTTCTGAATTCAAGGACAAATAATGGAAAGAAAGCTTGGTAATAACTGATTTATTACAGAGGCAGCTTAGTGTGGAATGTTTGGTATGAAATCAAAGGATTTGGGTTCAAATCCTATCTTTACTATGGTTTACTATGGTTCTACCAATGTAATTGAGGGTAAACTGGGGTGGAGGTGGGGGGGGGGAGATTCAATTTCCTTTTCTGTAAAAAATAAGGGTTTTATTGGATAACCTCTGAAGTTCCTTTTTATTTAACCCTGAAGCAATAAAGAATTTAAAAATCAATCAGTACTCCCATGTGCCCCATTCCATGACACCTATTAGGTGAATTTTTCATTTATTAATATAAAACTAGAAATTCTCAAGAAGATAGGTGCTTTAGAATCAAGGCAAAGAAAAATAAAAGCAGATCTTAAAACATTTTAATGTGACATTTTTTGCAAATTGTTTATCATCCATCTTCAATGGAAAATTGCAACACAAAGTTAGTGCAAAATGAATTCAGTGCTATCAGCCACAGAAAATGCACATGAAAGATAATGGTCATAAAATCAGAGAATCAAACTGTCAACATTTGTTTATCTCCATATATTTAGAGGAATAACCTAGTAAGAGTTGGAACTTTCACAACATCTATCTAGTTGGACAACTTGTCCTAAATATATTTTAAATTAAATATTATAATATCAATATAAATTAAAATAATATTAACATTGAATAACATTAAATTATATACATATACATATTTATATGTATTTTGGGGGGGTCCAAATCTAAACCTGTAATTTGATTAGGATAAAGTACCTCCAATGTACAAACTCCCTCCAGTAATGTAGATGGGAAACTCGTATGTAACTTGCAGTCTTCAAAAATTTTCTGGATGCACTGAGAGGTTAAGCACTTTGTTTAGGGTCACATGACCAGTATTTGTCAGAGATGAGACATCAATCCAGGACTTCTTGACTCAGAGGCTAAGCTCCCTATACACTAAGCCATACTACTTCTCACAACCCATATGTGTGTGTGTGTGTGTGTGTGTATGTATACATTTTTATAAAGAATTCATTCCAGAGGAAAAGCCAAAGAAAAGTGAGCAGAGTAAAAGAAAAATGTAAGAAACTTTTCTAAGACAGATCCAAATCAGGAAATTTTTTAAAACCTAGGGTGTCTCTTGACCTATGTATGACATTATAGTATCCTATAGAAAATGGTCCAAACTGTTATTGTGGAACAATGTAATTTTCTTTCTTATAACAATGTGTTTGTCTATTTCTTTCAATTTTAAAAAAGATGTCAGATAAAAGGATTTCTAGTGACTTGGAATACACTTGGAAAAGGGCATAGTTACTGACACTGGTTTTTGAAAAGGGGTATTTTAATTTAATAGAAAACATTGAACAACTAAAGGCATAATGAGAAAATTCAGAAAAAAGGAAATAATTTTTATCAAAGAAACCTTTTCAAATCAAGTTTCTGACTTGAAGTGCAACTGTAGCAAAAGACTACTGATAGACCTTCACCATTCTGAATTATGTGTAAAGTTGAATGGAATGGAAGCTTACCAAAGTCCACTAAAATTTGTTTAGATTTCACTCTGCAAGAGATAAAATTTTTATCTATAGAGAATAAATAATAATATTGACACTGGAAATGAGTTTGCAAAGGCTTTCACAGGCATGTTCAATCCAGCAACCATATTCCCATGAGTTAACTAGTTTTCACTTGACTGAAGGCTCAAAAATGATGGTTACAGTACAATCATTCATAAAATGATTTTTCAGAATCAGATATGACTTAACCACCTAGAAAACTTTATAACACTGGGAATATCAAAATGTTTCCTTATTACCATAGTTGGTGTTTTATTGCTTAGTAACTTCTTAAATTAGATTCAGTGACCAGGCTGTCTCCTGCACCTACTTGGAACAGCTTCATCCCCAAAGATGAGGGATGAGGGGGAGATGAT